>NW_023644118.1:0-8831 GCF_015228065.2 Penaeus monodon | reverse complement strand
CCTTTCCTATTCTTTTTTTTTTCTTTAAGCTTGATGGGTTTTCCTAAGTAAGTTACATGAAAAAGCAGCCAAGGGAAAAAGGGTTTTTTCTAAAAAACTACTATGTCTAACTTGTGGGCTATTTTTTTCATAATGAAGGGGGAAATAATTTTTTGGGATTCGGGTTTTTTTAAAAAGGCTTTTTTTTCATTTCCATTTTTTATGTTCAAAAAATTTGGCTTCAGTGATCCATGTTGGGGTTTTTCTTTAAAAAAAAAAAGCATCCATTTGCCATTTAATTTTTAGTTACATATAGAAACAGGGTTTTCTTAAAAACCCTTTATTATAGCAATTATATAAGGGGCTTGAGGAAAAAAAAAAAAACAACTTGTAAAACTTTTTTCCGGGGTCTCTTGTGGTTTGGATTTTTGGGAATTTTTTAAAAGTTTTTTTTTTTTCAATGGAAAAAAAACCATTTGGGGGTTTGGGTTTCTAGGTTAAATAAATGGGTTGTGGGGATTTAATAAAATTTTTTCCAAAAAAGGGAAAAAAAACCCCAAAAGGCTTTTTTTTAAAAAGGATTTTCCTCAACAGGGGGGGTGAATTGAACAGGAAAGAAAATTTAAATTTTTAAATTAAAAATTTTTTTTTTTTTTTAAAAATTTTTTTGGACTTGAAAAAAAATTTTTAACAAAGGGGGCATTCTTGGGCTAAAAAACAACTTTTTTGGTTTGTTTAGCAAAATTTGGTTTTTAGGGAAACCAAGCATTTAATTATTTGTTTCTTTTGTAACTTTTTTTTCAAAATAATTTCTGGGGGGTTTTTTTTAAGAAATTTTGGATGTAGGGAAAAAATTTTTAATTTAGGGTTTGGGTTTTTTTTGGAGGGTTTTTTTTTTTTTTTTTTTTTTTTTTATTTGGGACCCAAATGCAATATTAAGAAATTTAAAAAAATGCTTTGTAAAAGATAAAAGCAATGGGTCAAAACCTTTCCTGTAATAATTTTAAATTTTTTATTTTTTTGATGATTTCAAAGTTAAAAAAAATTTATATAAATTGGAATTTTTAAAAAAAATAATTAAATTTTTTTTTAAAAATTTTTCAAAATTTTTTGGGGGGGTTTTTATTGTTTAGGTTTTGGGGGGCCCTTTTTTCCCAAAAAAAAAGGGAAAATTTTTGGGGTTTTCAAAAATACCATGGGAATTTATTTAAAAAAGGGTCCCGTTTTTTTTCCAAAAAATATTTGAGCCCCCGCCAATTAAAAAGGGCTTAATTTTTGGGGTTTCCTTTTTAAAATTTTGGGGGGTTTTTTTAAAATTTTTTTTTTAAAAAATTTGGGGCCATGGGGTTTTAAAAAAAAAAGGGTTTTAAGGGGATTTTGCAGGGGTTAAAAAAATTTTAAAAAAACCTTTTTAAAAAAGATTTCTCTTTTCTTCTCCCTTATGGGATGTGTCTTTTCATTCTCTGTCTTCCCACTTGAAAAAAATAAATTTTGTCAGATTTGATCTGGATTTTGCATTTTTTTAAATTTCTTGTTCTTGTTTTGTGGTGTTTCAATTTCAATTTTGTGTTATTTTTTTTGTTTTTTTTAAAAAAACTGAAAAACAAACGTTTTAAAAAATTTTTTAAATGCCACATGAAATAGGGGATTGATATTATTTAGTTTGTTTTTCCCCCCAGTGTGATATATATTACTGTTATAAATACAATGCTTGTGTAATAATTTAAAAATAAATTATCGAATAATTTTTGGGGAAATTTTTTCCGGGGGAAATTGGTTGTTTCAGTATAGATGGAAAAAAGTGGGGTTAAATTTTATATAAAAAATTATCTAAACTATAAAAAAAAATATGATTTTTAGAAAAAAAAAAAATTATTAATTGGAAGGGGACTTTTGAAAAAAAATTGCTACTTGTGGATTTAACGGGAAAAAATCACCCACACTAATGTCACGGGGTGCTTGTTATTTTTTTAAAAAAAAACTTCCTTAAAAGAGAAAAAATTTATAATTACCAACTTATTTTCTGTTACTGAAAAAAAAAAAAAAAAAAATTCAAAAAAAAAAAAAAAAAAAATTAAAAAAACATTTAAAAAAAATTTTTATGTTTAAAAAGGGGCCAAAAAAAACTAAATTTTTTTTTAATTTTTTTAAATTTTAATTTCAAAGTAAAAGTTCTCCATTTTTTTTGTTTATTTAATTTTTGCTTTTTCGGCTTCCTGATATTTAAATATGCTTTTTAAAGGGGAAATTTTTAGAAAATTTTTTGTATGTTGTTTGTGGAAAATTTAAAAAAATTTTATTAAAAAAAAACCTTTCCAGAGAGAAAAAATAAATTATTTTTTACAGGAAAAAAACTTGTTAAAAAAGTTGTTTAAAAAAAGGGGCACATAAATTTTGTTACAAAAAAATTTTTTTTTTTTTTGGAAAAAATTTAAAAAAAAAAAAAAAAAAAAAAAAAAATTGGTTTTTTTAGGTATTATGATGGAAAAAAAAAATTGGGTGTTTTGCTAATTACTGGAAAAAAAAAAAAAACCAGGGGTAAAATTAAAAAATAAAAAATTTGAAAAAAAAAAAAATTTTTTTTTTAACTTGGGTTGGAAAAAACCCCAAAAAGTTTTTCCCTTTTTGGGGGGGTTTTTTTTTTCCTTTGTTTTCCTTTTTTTTTGGGGTTATTTTTTAAAAAAATTTTTTTAAAAAAAAAAAAAAAAAATTTTTTAAATTTTTAAATTTTAATATTTTTTTTTTTTTTTCCAAAAATAAAAATTTTTTTTTTTTTTTTTTAAAAAAGGGGTAAAATTTTTGAATTATTTAAAGAATTGTGGCCCCACATCTTCTGAAAAAGACCCAAAACCTGGAAAAAAAAGCATTTGCAGTTAATGTGTGGAGTATGTCTTCCCCTTTTTTTTTTTCCCCTCATACATCTTGTATTTTTGGGCATTTGTTTTTCTTGATTTGAAAAAAGTTTTCTTTTTTCTGCTACAAAAAATTTCCCAAAAACACCAGTTTTCCCTTCCCTTAACGGGGCTATCCCAGAGATCATTTTTTTGCTTTTTTCTACACGTTAAAAAATCTTTTTTTTTGCTTGGGGGTCTTTTTTTCCATAAATTTTTTTTTGGCCCCCAAAAAACACCAACCTTTTTTTTCCCCCCCCCCTAATTTTTTTCCTTTGTGGCATTTTATCAACCCCAGTCTTAAAATGAAAAAGGTTTTACGTTTAGATTTACAGTGCACCCTTTTACCCATTGTGGCCATTTCATCACTTTTTTAAGGGGGTTTATGTTTGGGGGGGCAGGGGGGAAAAATTGGTTTTTTGTGTGACTTTTATGTAACCATTTTTCCTCAAAACCCTGTCCAAAAGTTTTTTTAATTTTTTTTTGGGGATTTTACATATTTTTTTTTGGGGGCTTTGGGTGGTATTTTTCCTTTAATATTTACCTGAGTGAATTTTTAATTAAATGTTGATTTTTTAGAAAAGAAAGTCTTTTGTTTTTTGAAAACCAGGTTGTTTCTTAACTTGTTGATAGAAAATGCAGTTCGTTTTTTTGTTTTTTTAAGGTTTTGGTCCAGAAAAAGATGTGGAGTTTTTATGTGAAATCTGTTTGAAAAAAGGGAATTTTTTTTGTCCCTAAAATGTTTATTGTTTAATTTTAATTTCCAAAGAGAAATTGGTAGGGCTTTTCCCTGAAGGAAGTTTGTTTTTTTCCCAAGGGAATCCCAGCAATTGAATGTTGGAAATTTGTCATTTTAAATGTTAGGAAAACTGGTGGGCCCCCTCGGGGGCTCCGGAATCCCTATGTGTTAACCCAAATGAGGATTTATCTCTCAAAGGTATGCAATTGGATGCTTTTCATTTTTTAAAATTTTTTTGGCCAGGTTTTAAATCCTTCTCAAAAATCCCGAGGGGGGTTTAAATCAGCTTTGTTTTTTTTTTGAAAATAAAAAACCTTTTCTTGGGGCAAAAAGCCATTAATAAAATTTTTTTTTTAATTTGGGTGTTTCCAAAATATTGGAAAAACGAGGCTAAGGCCCAGGAGAGGAAAAAACGATTGGGGAAATTTATAAATTTAATTTTTTTAAAAATTTTTTAAAATTTTTCTTTTGCAAATTTTATTTTTTTTATTTTAATTTTTTTTTTTTTTTTTTAAAAAAAAACGCCAAAAAAAATTGCTTTCAAAAAAATTTTTTGCCCAGGGGTAAAAAGGGCCCCAAAACCCCAAAAAGGGGGAAAAATTTTTTGGGGGTGCGGTTCTTTTTTATGTCATTTCCCCAAATTTTTTTTTAAAATTCTCCCTATCCCCATTTTTTTGGGAAACTTTGGGAGAAAAAGGGCCTTTTCTTTTAAAAAAGTGGCCTTTTTTTTCTTTGGAAAAAAAGTTATTTTTTGGGGGCCCTTTTGGGGAGAAAAGTTTTTTTTGAATTTTAAATTTTGTATTTTTTTGTATTTTTGTTTTTAAATTTTTTTTTTTCATTAGATAAAATGCCCAAAAAATTTTTTTTTTTTGAGGGAAAATAAAAATTTTTTTCCCATCATAATTTCCCATTATATTGAAATTAAAAATTTAAATTTTTTTATTTTATTTATTTATTATTTTTATTTTTTTATTATTTAAATAATTTTGTTTTTGGGTTATTGTTTTTGTTGGGTTTTTTTGGTTTTTTTTTTTCGGGGTTTTTTTTATTTTTTTTTTTTTTTTTTTTATTTTATTAAATTTTTTATTAAAAATTTTTTAAAAAAATTATTAAAAAGCAATTTTTTTTAATTTTTTAAAAATTTTATTTTAAAATTTTTTTTTTACTGTTTTTTTTTTTTTTTTTAAAATTTTATTTATTAATTATTTTAATTTTATTTTTTTTTTTATTTATTTTAAAATTTTTTTAAATTATTTTTTATTAATTTTTTTTTTTTAATTAATTTATTATTTTATTGATATCTCTATTTTACTATTATTACTTTCTTTTTTTTTTTTTATTTAATTTCCCCTTTTAATTTTAAAATTTTTTTTTTTCCTATTGGTTTTTTTGCTTTTTGCTCTAAAAAAATTTTTTTTTATTGTCTTTTGGTTTTTTTTTTTTTTGATTTAAAATTTTTTATTATTTTAAAAATTTTTAAATTTTTTTTTCCCAAATTTATTTTTTTTTTAATTTTAAAAAAATTGTTTTTTTTTTTATTTTTAATTTTTTCAAAAAAAAGTAAAAATTTTTTTTTTACTGTTACTAGCTTTTTAAATCCTGTTTTTTTCCCCTTTTCCTTTCCCTCCCCTTTTCCCCCCCCCTTTTTTTTTTCCCCCCCCCCCCCTTCCTTCTTCTTTACCCCCCTTCCTCCTCCCCCCCCTTTCCTTTCCCCCCCCCCCCCCTTTTCCTTTCCTTTCCTCCTTTTCCTTCCTTTCCTCCTTTATTCCTTCCTTCCTTTCCCCCCCCCCAACCTTCCCTTTCCCCTTTTCCTTCCTTCCCTTTTCCCCTTCCTTTTTCCCCTTTCCCTTTCCTTTTTTTTTTCCTTTCCCCCCCCCTTTTTTCCCCCTCCCCTTTCCTTCCCCCCTTTTTCTTTTCCTCCTTCCTTCCCCTTCTTCCTTTCCTTCCTTTTCCCCTTTCTTCCTTTCCTTTCCTCCTCCTTCCTTCCTTTTTTTTTTTCCCCGATATATTATAAAAATTCCATTGCGGGTTTTATTTATTTTTTTTATTAAATTTTTTTTTTTTTTTTTAAATTAATTTACTTATATTAATTATTATTTATTAATTATTATTGGTTTGTTTGTTTAAAATTTTTAATTTTAATTTTTATTTATAATTATTTTTTTTATTTATTTTTTTTTTTTTTTTTTTTTTTTTTGATATTTTTTTGATTGAAAATTTATGGGTCTTTTTCCCCCCCTTACATTTTTTCCCCCTATTTTTGTATACTAAAAACCTTTAAGTTTGCATAATGTATTTTCTTTTTGCCTTTTTCTTTTAATCTTGAAGTTTCATATTTTCCCATTTTCCCATGAATTCATTTTTACACAACCCCAACCCCCTCCCCTCCCAGCTTTGTTCGGGGTTCCCCATCCCCACACCTCCCAAAAATTTCCCCACCCACCCCCCACCCCACTTGTTAATTAATAAATTTTTTATTTTTTTTTTTCTTTCATTTTTTTCTTTTCCTTTGTTTTTTTCAAAATTTGTTTTGAAAAAAACAAAAAAAAGCAAATTTCTTGATTGGGGGACATTTTTTAAAATACTCCAAGTTTTGAAATTGACTTGGGTTGTAAAAAAAAAGGGGCTTTTGGTTTTAGGCCAAAATTAATTTTTTCCGGGGAAATTTTTACAAAAAGGTAAAACCCAAGGGGAAAAAAAAAAAAAAAATTGGATTATTTTAGTTATGTTGGACCCTTTTCCCCCTTAATTTTAGAATTAATTTGACAATTATTCCCCTTTAGTCCCTCCGGGTTTGGCCCCCTTCTAAATGTGTAAAAGTTTTTTAAAATTGTTTTGGGGGTTGTTAAAATGATTCATGGCAAAAAATTAAAAAAACCACAATTTTTTTTTTTTCGAACCCTTCTTTAAATCCTGGCTAATTTTTTAAAGGGGTTTTTTTTTTGTAAAAAGTCTGTAGAAATTTTTTTAAGGCTTCCCCCGGGGGGAAAGATTTTAGTAAAAAAATTAAGGGGGGGAACCTTAATTTTTTTTGAAAAATTTTTTTTAATTTGGATTCGGGGAATTTTTTAAAGGAAGGGGACCAGTTAGAGGGAATCTGAAAATAATTTTTAGTCTTGATAAAAAAAATTTTAACCAACCATGTTGTTTTTTTAAAAAAACAAAAAAAAAAATTGGAAAAAAAAGGGGAAAAATTCGCCCAAAAAAAATGGGTACTTTAAACGTTTAGGAAAAATAGGAAAATATTTGCTTTTTTTAATTTTTTCTTTTTGAAATTTTTTAAGGAGGAAAAGCCTAGTACAAAAAAAAAAAAAAAAATTTTTTTTTTAAAAAAAAAAAAGGGGTTATTTACAAAAAAAACCCCAAAGAAAGGGGTTTTTGAAGCCAAGAAAAAGGCAAAGGGGTTTTTTTTTTTTTTTTTGGTTTGGGGGGACTTTTGGCCCCCGGGGGCCCCAAACTTTTTTTTTTTTTTAACAAAAAATTTTGTTTTCCCTGATGATGCATTAAAATTTTTTTCCAGGTATAAGATTTTTAAAATGGGGCTAAATTTCCCCCAAATTTTTCAGTCCATTTTTTTAAAAAAAAATTTTGGGGGGAAAACCCCCTTTTAAAATTATGGCATAAAAAAAATTTTCCCTATTCATTTTAAAATTTCTTGTTCACTTTAAAAAAAACACAAGTTCTGCCTTTTTATGCAAAAAAAAATGGTGTTAAAACATGGGGGGCCATATTTTTTTTTGTGTTTTTTTTGAAAATTTGCCCCTTTTTTTTTTAAACCAAAATATCATTTAAAAAAATAGTTTTTAAAAAAATTTTTAATATAAAAAAAAAAAAAAAAAAAAATTTTTTTTTTATAGTTTTGGGATTTGGGGACAGTATGAAATAAGGGGCATTAAAGGTTTGTTTTTTTTAAAAAAAGTTTTAATGTTTTTATGAAAAAAAAATTTTTTTCCCCCATAGAAAAAAAAGGGGGGGGAAAATAAAAAAAACAAACTTTTTTAAGGGCCCTACCACCAAACCCCTTTTTTTTTTTTTTCCTTTTCCCAAAATTTTTTTTTTTTAAAAAAAAAAAAAATTTTGTTTTTGAAAAAAAAAGGGGGGGACTGAAACCTTTCCCACAACTACCAAGGGGAAAAAAAAAAAACCCATGGGGTTTTACACTGGTTTTAAGGGGTCCCCAGGGGCCCCAAAACCCAAAAGGGCATTCCCCCATAAAAATTTTTTTTTTTTTTTAAAAAAAGAAAAAATGCAAAAATTAAAATATTAAAAAAAAAAAAAAAATATTCCTGAAATATTTAGCTAAAAATTTTTTACAAAAATTTTTTTTTGGGGTTTTTTTTTGGTAATAAAAAAAAATAATTTGGGTCATAGAAAAAATCCTTTTTTAAAACCCCCAAAAGGGACCCCCAAGGGGGGGGAACGGGGAAAAAAATTAGTCAGTTTTTGGAATTTGGGGTCCACTATACTTGGGTTTTCGGGGGGAAACGCATGCCCAAATTACATAAAAAATAACCCCTGGGATGCATTTGGGAAAAAATCAAAAAAAAAAAAAAAAAAAAGGTAAACAAGTTGGGGGGGGGCCTTTCCCCATTAAAAAAAACTTTTTTTTTTTTTTTTTTTGGGGGGCATTCTTTTTTTTTTTTGGGTTGTAAAAAAAAAAAAAAATTTTACAAAAAAAAAAAAAAAAAAAAAAAAAAAAAAAAAAAAAAAAAAAAAAAAAAAAAAAAAAAAAAAAAAAAAAAAAATTTAAAAAAAACCGGGGAAGCTTTTTTTCATTCTTCCCCCAAATCAAGTAAAAGGGAGAATTTTTTTTTTGGGACCTAGAAATTAAAAAAAAAAAAATTGGCTCTACTTAAAAAAATTTTTAAAAAAAATTTAAAAAATACCCAAACCAAAAAAATTTTTTTTTTTAAAAAAAAAAAAAAACTTTTTGGGGTTTGTGGGGGGACTGTTTAAAAAATTTAAAAAAAAGTTAAAAAAAAAATTTTTTTTTTTTAAAATTTTTCACTTTTTTTTTTTTTCTTTAATGCATTGAAAAATGTGTAAGTAATTTTTTTTTTTTAATAAAAAAAAAAAATTCTTAAAAAAAGGGAAAAAACCAAAGCCCCCTTTGTTTTTTTTAAATTTTTAGGGATTTTTCCAAAAAAATAAAAATATATTTTTTAAAGGGGGGGGGGGCAATGGCAATTTGGGGGAAAAGGGCCGTAGCAAAAAAACCAGGG
>NW_023644116.1:0-8832 GCF_015228065.2 Penaeus monodon | reverse complement strand
TATATAATATTATATAATATGTAATGATATATATATATTTTATATATATATGATATTATAATATATTATATATATATTATATATATTATATATATATATAAATATATAGGGTAATATAATATAATAGATATATATATGATATATTATATATATCATGTATATATGTATATATGTATATATATATAATTATTATATGATATATGTATATGTGATTGATATATGTATATATATATATAATATGATATTATATATATATATATATATATAATGTTATATTGTATATATGATAAATACCTTTAAGGGGCATCTTATCTGGCCCCTTAAAGAGGGTGAGGAAAAACCCTAGATATGAAAAGACACTTTTATTCAAATATAATGACGGCAGCATCACAGTAAAAGGCTATCTTGTCTTCATCATACATCCATTGGTATTAATCAGTAAGGACGACCCAGGTATCTTAAGGCCCCTTCCACTCACGATCAATGTCTTTGTCGTAGATTTCGAAGACTGAGACACCGACTTCTGGCAGGTTCTCCCACCAGGTGTGGTCTCGAAGAGGTAAAAGTAAGGCACAGGGGCGTCTCTCATCCTTCCTCCCTCATACTGGAATGAACGTACGGCAGGTGAATGCTTTAAGGATCGACAGCGTTTGGTAATCAACTGGTGGGACATGATGATTCTGGTCTGTCTCAGCGAGTGAGCAAGATAGGTGGTGCTCCACTTTTTATACTTACTCAGCCAATAAAATTAATCCGCGTTAGGTCAGGTCAACCCACGTCACACAAGTAATACCTAAACAGGTCAGTCCTCATCCTGTAACTATTGCCGAACCAGGTCAATCCACGTGACCCTTATTGACCAATTATGTGGCACCTTATCCTTATAGTTATAATTATTATAAGAAATTTCGTTGTTATTCGCATTGCAACTATTGACATTATTGCCACTCATTGCTGAATTGCAAAACTGAAATACGTATAAAGTCACATCCGCGTTCCTCAATATTTGTGTGTTGTTTCTGCAAAGTAGATATCTATTTCTATCAATATACATATATACATATAGATACATACATATGTATATATACATATACATATATTATACATATATTGTATATACAAATAATACAAATATATACATATATTACAAATATATACATATAAATACAAATATATAAAATATAATACAAATATCTACATTATATATATATTACATATATAAATATTATACATATATACAGATATACAGAGATACAGATATACAGATATACGAGATATACATATGTATACAAATATATACATATATATACATATATATACATATATGTAACATATACATACAAATATATACATAATAATGACAAAGATAACATATATATACAACTATATACACTATATATCAAATATATACATTAACTACATATAAATACAAATATATACATATATACATATATACATATATACATATATACATATATACATATATACATATATACATATAACAATATACATAGAGACATCATATGTATATGTCTGTATTGTTGTATATGTACCAATGTGGGTGAATGATATAATACATATATCTGAAATACCATGCACAGAGGTCCGCTTCCGGGGACTCTCTCGGATTGTTGGAGACAGAAGCCTCCATGTCTGCACCTCTGGCGAGGAAAGACTGACAGATTGCGATCTGCTTCTCTCACGAGAAGCCGATCGCGAGCAGACGAAGTACTCACAGGATATAGCCCGGACGGAGAAGGTGCGCTCCGGACTGTGAGTCAGTATCATCCTCCGTATGTGTTTAGATGGGTTGATGCAGTCATTTGATCAACCAATTTGGTCAAATGATAAACTTTAATATTTAATTCTTTAACCGTTTGTTTAAGCAGCAATTTCCTTTCCTTGGCTGCAAAGCTTGTTGACTGACATTACTTGCAATAGGGGTGATGTTAGTTTACTGCTGCAGCATAGGAAAGTATCGGGTTTGTGTGTCAAACTTTCCACTTCATCTTAGCTTCAGTATAAATAACTTCATTGCTTTCTCATATATGGCCAATGTCTCAGTCTCCTTCTCAGGATGCTGCATTCAGGCGACCTGACTGATGGGGACCTCCACAGTTAGCACATTTGAAATACTGGAGAGTACATGTGATGGTTGTCATGCGGGCTCGCACATTCGGCAACAAATTACTCGAGTCTTATCAATACATCTTAATGAGGTTGTGTCCGAAGTTTGGCATCATTACCAATGCATTGGCTTTTGGACATAAGGTCTCCTTGCACACGTTCAGAACCGACGCTGCCATACTCTAGGATTCTTGTTTAAGGCAAAGGTCAAAAAACACCAGGTCCAGGTTTCGTTCGCAATTCCCTTCCTTCTTGGTCATACAATGAAAGCCCGGCGTCTTGGTCCTTATGCTCTCAAGAATTTCACTTTCTTCCATCGTCCTCAAATCCCTGTGAAAGATACTCCCTTACAGGTAGTGGCAATGCGGAATAGGTTACTTTAAACTCGAGACATGAATTTGCGTCAGCTTAAGTAAATCATTAATCGGATTGTATTGTACTTTAACAAGGAGGCTTCCATATCGCAATTTTTGACAAAATCAAAAATCGCCGTCCACTTGACCATCAAGGAACCTTTTGAGATAAAAGGGAGTTCACGTAAAAGCGACTGATTCATTCACGCATTTTACATTCGCGAACCTTGCATTCTCGGTGGGGATTTTGAAAGTGGTCGTATAGGTGTGTATAGTAAGGGTTCCATGATCAGTGTTCGAATTTGTCTTAGGACGGTCATGAGTCGCCACTCCTCCTGAGGAGGAGAAGGTGTAGCCGGTATCAGTCATCCTGGGTATCGGACCAGGTTTTTTTTTTTTTCCCGACCCCTTGTCTCAAAATTTTGTCATGAAGGGATCAAAAGGCTCTTAACTTTTGGTTCAACATACACGCAATAGCTAAGGAGTAAATCCGTTATTCGTCCTCTACCCCCCAGTGGAGCCCGGTTGCGTTCTACAGTACCACAGCGAGGGATTGAGGTAATGTTGTGGGACAACTTCCCTCCCGCCGAACTTGCCTAAGGCGAAGGACGGTAAGTAGATGCCCACCCCCCAAGCGAAACGGGAGTCACGAGGAACGTCCGGTAGTGTATTCAGGAAAGTCACATTAAGAGGTAAATTTAGACAAAGAAAAAGTGCGCCCAAAGGACGCCCCAGACTACTGGGCCTCCCTACCCAGGGTCGAAAGCCCAAAGGGCTACCCTGGTATAGAAGAGAGCTGCGGGTCTGATGTGGGTGCTGACTACGCCTACTTGTAGCCTCGTGTCACCTGCAAAACAAAGCATGAAGGTGCTGGCAAAGCACAATCAATGATCCCCCTGAATTTAAGGATTGTACTTTACTGAGTTACTTTATACTCAAGATAACAACAATGCCTAGCGCGAGACGAGAGGCCCAAGGGCTCCATGTAGCCTCTTGTGGCACAAGACTCTTATTTGTGCTTCTGCGTTTTTTACAGGTGTTCGCCCATCAAAGATTCGACCACGATGAGTGTATTTTTGCCGGCTCTACTTGCCTCTCTTACATAGGGCTTACTCTGGCGGTCTGCAGGCAAACGTCTTGAGAGATGGCGCAAAAGAAGTCAATACCGCTTGTTCTAACTAGGCGTTAGGGGTCAAGACGTTCGTTATCCAATTGAAGATTTCGCGACGGATAATATCAGAATTGCAGACGGATCGGCGGAATTGTAGCAACATATACAACATATATACATATTTATTACACAATAACCTATATATATATACATATATACATATATATACATATACACATACTATACATATATATATACATATATATAGACATATATACATATATATACAAAATACATTATATAATGCTATCACATATATACATATATATACACATATACATCTATATACATATACACATATATACCATATATTATACACATATATGTCATATATATGCACATATACATATATACACACAGTATACATATATATACCTATAAACATATATACGATATACACACATAATATATATACACAATTCATATATATACATATATATGCACTATACATATATATACCTAGTACAAATATATAAAATATATACACATATACATATACATTCTACATATACACATTATACATATATCTTATCACGCGTACACTACATATATATACACATCATATATACATATATCTCACAGGACATACATATACATACACAAATATACATATATATACACATTCATATATATACAGTATACACATAATGCATCTATAAACATGACATATATATACATATACACCAATATACATAACATTATAGATACCTATACACATATAATCCATATACACATTTATAACATATACACGATACATATATATATACACCATATGACACACATATACATACATATATAACAATATATATGCATATATAACATATATATACATATACACATAAAAATAACATATATAATACATATAATACATGTAACATAGATACATAACATATACAACACACATTATAAAATATACATAACACATATAACATATCTGATATATGATATGTATATATAATATAGGATAATATATATATATATATATATATAAATCTATATAATATATATATATGCATGTATGTAATGTTATCTGATATATGTATATGTGTATATGATATATGATAATGTATATATAATAAGTTATGAAAATTAAGTATTATGCTGTGCCACGCCGGCTCAAACATGAACATACCGTAAAATAATAAGAAAAAATATATAGGTTATGTGGTGGCGGCATCGGCATCGTCTCTGTACTTGACACGTTGCAGGACCAGGATCGACGACCAAAAGGAAACCTCTTTTGAGGCCGCGGTGGCAGGAATGGTTAGAGAGTCGGACTCTAGACTGTCTCGACGGCACTCTGTGTTCGGGGGTTCGAGTCAACCAGCCGGCGCGTGTTTCCTTGGGCACAGGAAATTCACTCGATTGCCTACTAGCTACTGGGTGGCCAAGCCAGCCCAAGTCAGTGCTGGTCCTAAGCCCGAATAAAAATAGAGAGAATGATTACCTAAAAGGACCACCGCCACTCTCCGTGAAAGGAACTTGGGGACCCTACCACGTACTCACTCCAGGAGCATACAACATGAAAACACAATTAAGGTATCATGCTGTGACCACGGCGGCTCAGGACAAGAAACCTACGTTACAAAAGAAGAAGAATATAATATATGTATATATATAAGATTATATATATATTATATATATATTATAATATGCATGTATTATATGTGTATCTGATATATGTATATGTATATATAATGATATGTATATATATAGATATGCATGTATGTATATGTGCTATCTGATATATGTTATGTATATCTAATATACGTATATTATATGATATATATATATATATATATATATATATATATGATGTATGATTATGTGTATGGGATATATGTATATGTATAATACTATGTATATAATATGCATGAGTATATGTATTGTGATATAGTATACTATATACAATATATTAATACTGTATATAATGCATGTATGATATGGTATATGATCTTATATATGTTATATTATAATAGATATATATAATAATATATATATATATAAATATATATATGCATGTATGTATAGTGTATTGTGATATTAGTACATTTATATATAATATGATATGACATATTTATATGCATATATAAATTGTATATATATGCATGTATTTGTGATTCGTGATATCAGTATACGTATATATAATATATATATGTATGCTGTGTATGTGATAGTAGATACTGTTATATAATATGGAATATATATGAAAGACGTATAGTATGATATGTATATATATTATATATATATATATATATATAACTATATATATATGATATTGTATAAATATGTATATGTATACTAAAATATCATAGACAGAGAGATGTCGATAGATATAGAGATATATGATATATATCAGCTACATATGTATAAATGATATATAATCAGATATATATATATATATATATATATATATATATATTTATATAATAATAGATATAATATATATATATATATATTAGTATATATAATATATATATAATAAATGTAATGATAAGTATATATACATGTATAAAGACGTATATGCTTATAATATAGATATATCTTAATGTATATATATATATATGCATACGTATAGAGTATACATTCATGTATAAATATGTATATGATATATATATATATATATATATATATATAATTATATATATATTATACATGTATATAATATATGCATATAATAGATCATGTATATATGAGATGATAAATCTATATACTATATATATATAGATATATATAGATTTATATCTATATATATTGTTGGTTGTGTGTGTGTGTGTGTGTGTGGTGAGTGTGTTGTGTGTGATATATGTTAATATATATATATATATATATATATTATCATATATATAATTATATATATAAAATATAATGTATATGATTTATATATATATAACATATATATAATATAGGTAGATGATTTATTATATATATATATATATATATATATATATGTATATTGATATATAATATATGTATATGTAATATGATATACTTTAAGGGGCATCTTATCTGGCCCCTTAAGGGGTGAGGAAAAACCCTAGATATGAAAAAGACACTCTATTCAATATAATTACTGCAGCATCACAGTAAAAGGCGATCCTTGTCTCATCAACATCCATTTGGTATTAATCAGAAGACGACCAGGTATCGTAAGCCCCTCCACTCACGATCAATGTCTTTGTCGGAGATTTGAAGACTGAGACACCGAATTATGGCGGGTTCTCCCACAGGTGTGGTCCGAAGAGGTAAAAGAAAGGGCACAGGGGGTCCCATCTTCCCCCCTATAGGGGAAGAAGTAGGAGGGAAGCTTAAGGGATCGACAGCGTTTGGTAATCAAACTGGTGGGAATGTGTTCTGGTCTGTCTCAGGAGTGAGCAAGAAGGTGGGCCCCATTTTTTATATTTACTCAGCCAAAAAAATTAATCGCGTTGGGGGTCAGGTCAACCCACGACAAAGAAATACCTAAACAGGTCAGTCCACCTGAACAGCCAAACCCAGGCAATCCACGGGCCCTATGAAAAAAGGGGTGGCACCACCCAAAGGGGAAAAAAAAGAAAGGGGGGACGAGGGCAACAGGGCTAGGGCCACCAGGGGGAATGGCAAAAGAACAAAAAAAACAAAAACAAAAAAAACAAAAAAAAAAAAGAAACAAAAACAAAAAACAAAAACAAAAAAAAAAACAAAAAAAAAAAAAAAAACAAAAAACAAAATAACATATAACCAAAAATAATAACCAAAAAACAAAAAAAATAAAAATAACAAAAAACTATAACAAAAAACATAAAATCAAAAAACATATACAAAGAAACAAAACAAAATAACAATAACAAAATTACAAATTACAAAAAAATTATTAAACAAAAAACATTCAAAAAAAAAAAACAAAATTTTAAACAAAATACAAAAAAAAAAATATAAAAAAATTAACATAAATACAAAATAACAATATATAAAAAAATAACTAAAATAAAAAATTTAACATATAAAAAAATTAAATTACACAAAATATGATAAAATTTAAACAAAAAAAAATTCAATAAACATATTTACAAAATAATAATATATCACAAATTTACAAATCTAAAAATATATACATATATCTACAAAATATACATAATCTACAAAAATACAAATCCAAAATATACAATATCTAAAATTTTACATATACACAAAATAACAATACTACAAATATTAATAATACAAATATAAAAATCTACAAAATTACATATATCTACAAAAATAAAAACATATATCACAAATATATACATATAATCAAAATATAAAATTATACAAAATTACATAATCTACAAAAATTTTTTAAAATTTTTTTTTTTTTTTTTAAATATAACAAATAATACATAATATAAAATTATACAATATATACAAAAATATACCATATATACAAATAAAATAATACAAATTATACATAATACAAATATTAAAATTTATACAAAAAAACATAAACAAAAAATACATATATATACAAAAAGTACATTATAAAAAATAGAATTTTATTATACAAATAGATAATATATATACAAATAATAATATATATAAAAAAAAATACATAATAACAAAATAAAAATTTATAACACTTTACTAATAATCACATAAACATTTAATAAAAAAATTTTTTTACATATAATACAAATTTATATACAATATATACAAATATTAATTATATACAAATATATAAAAATATACAAATATATAATATATATACAAATTAAAATATATATACAAATAAATATATATTCAAATATATACATATATATACAAAAATATAATTATATACAAAAATAATATATATCAAAAAACATATATATCAAAATTACATAATAAAAAAATATTACAATTTTATACAAATATAACATTTTACAAATATTAATTATATACAATATATACATTAATACAAATATATAATATATTACAAATATTACATATAACAGAATACAGAAAACAGTTTTTCAGAATAAGATAACAGATTACAATATACAGTATACAGTATACTAAACAATATACATTATACTAAATTATGATATAGCTATTGCATATAGTATATAATATATGCATATTACAATATACATAATACAATAAAACTGTATCCATATACCCATTTAAATATAACATATAACTATATACATATATACATATATAAAAAAAACAAAAACTTAAATATAA
>NW_023644115.1:0-8833 GCF_015228065.2 Penaeus monodon | reverse complement strand
AAACCCCTTTTAGGACAAAAATAAAAAAAAAAAACCCCCCTTCCCGCAGATAATTTCCTGCATTCTGCTTTGCTTAACGAACGATCGCAAAATAATCTTGACACCGGGGCTTTTTAAAATGTCAAATAAAAAAGCTTATAACCTTTTATTTTAATTAAGTCTTTCACTGAAAAATGTCTGCACTGTTTTTGGCCAGTGTTTTCTTTTCCCGGGAAAATTTAAAGTTAACAAACGACAATAAATATCCCAAATTAAACTAAGAGGCTTTGTAATGACTAATGTTATTTTTTTCGGGTACTGACCGAAAATGCCTGCAACCAGGAGAAAGATGTGAGTAGAAAACTCCATAAAATAAAAGTATGCATTGAAAAAATTTCCATTAAAAATTTAAAACGTAAGTTCCATTTTTGACGGTTGTGGCGAGATTTAAAATATTAACCACGAAGAGTTTTTATAAACTCCCCTTTTCTTTTTTTGCGGAAATTTTGTTTGAAAAAAAAAAAGATAACCTCGCAGAACATTTCTCCCCTGAAAAAATGCGAACAAAAAAATTCACTTCATGCAGTTCTTATCCTGATATCTGTGACCACTTGCGATCGTTATCGAATAAATTGTGTTTTCCCCTACTAGGAAAAAAAAATTTTCGAATCATGCGGTTGGATAGCCAACTCCAATTCCGAGATTTCCGAATTTTCGATGGCTAGAACCTGCAATTTTCAGGTTGCAAATTAGACAGCATCACTTCGCCATTTACAAATCCATTCTATGGTGAATACTCTTTTCAAACCTAATGCTCCAAAGAGAGGCAAGTCCTAAACACTGCATGGGGTTGTTAATAACAGAAAAAGATTTTGCTCAGTTTTATTTCGAAGTGCAGTATGTTCCTGCATAAACCCTCTGTAACCATAAACAGGAAAATTTTTTAGGAATGGTTAACCCCCCGACATGTCAATAGCAAGCTGGTCTGACGATTGACCGACTATTAGTAGAGGTTTATTAAACACATAGCAGGGGGACTGTTTACAAAGATCTGACAACTGCTTCTCTGCGAAATCTAAGCTTCAACTATAAAAGAAGCTTTCAGGTACAAATTTTACAACCGGGTGTGTTGTAAACAAACTTGTCGGTAATAAACCCGCCGATTCCATGGATAATTATCCAAAAAATAAAAATCCTTGTTTCTAATCCATCATAATGGAGAATAAAATGGGAACCAGAGCTTTTTCCTTTATTCATTTCATTTTGCTCAATGTGCGGCAACCCGTAAGTAAGTTCTGAAAGTTTTTCGGGGGTCGAAGGCTCGGAATATTACTATTTTTCCCCAGATTTTCTTTCAGTGACGCGACATGCCCTTTTACTAAAGCATGTACAATGAAAAATTATAAGCGGATTTGTTTATTTGCTGGCCGTTAAACCACATACAATGGAGATTAGAGAGTGCACAGCGGAATTACAGATTCCGCTTTATGCTTTCCCCCAAAAACGCCACACCCTCCTTTCTAGGTTCCCCTTTTAACCTTAACACTACTCAAAGGGTTTACAATAAATTTTTGTCCTGGGGCCCCCTAAATTGGGGCAAATTACATAATTGCCCCTTTTATCCGGCTTAAACGGCAACAATCAACTTCAGAGTTATTTTTCCCGGTTTCGCCTGCGCCCCCCGCGGGAACATGCGCCCCCTGGCAGCGTAAGAAGGGGGGTGTTTATCTGATTTTGTTTTCCCATAATACCGGTCCTTTCCGTCAATTTTTATTGGGCAGCAAAAAAGGCAAGGTTTTAAACTAGCCAAGAAAGGACATATTTTCATATTCAAACTCAGGCAAATCTTTTAATCCTTAACTCGCTTTCGTTTCTGCTTTCCCCTTCCTCCCCCTTCCCCACTCTGGCGCTTACCTGCTGATAGCCCCCCACGCTTTCTTTCAAGAAGATTTAGATGGTTGTTACCTTCATATGTCAATAACCCCCAAACCAAAATAAAGGGATGTGATTTAAACAATTTTAGAAACAAAGGAATTTAAACCTTTTCCCTAATTCCAAGAGAGGAAAACAATCTTATCGATAATGATCATAGGTTTTATATATGCCAAATATCTTAAAGCCCCCCCCCTTTCAAACAGGTTAAGCAATGCTTCCGGCGTTAAAAAACGCCCTAAAAATTCCCAGTCGGGGGAAAAAAAAGACGTTTTTACATCATATTTCCCCTTTTTTTCTCCTTTAACCAATAAAAAACAGGTCGAAAGGTTATATTTTTAAAAAAAAAAAAAAAAGGAGGTTTTTTTTTGCACTTGCAGGGATTCAAGGTAACGAATCCCCCCTTTTAAAAATTTTGATAACCCATTTTGAAAAAAAATTTATATTTTTTTTTTTAAAAATTTTAAAGCTACGATTCCCTTTTACTGTTCCCCCCAAGGTTTTTAAAAATTTTTAAAAAAATCCAAAAAGGGTTACATTAACATTTTGATTTTTAAAATGTTTTTTATTATTAAAAAATTTTTTAACATTACTTTATTAAATTTTTTTTTTGGGGGGAAAAAAATGGGGTTTTTCCCTTTATTTTTTTAAAAATTAAAAAAATAAGGGGAAACCCAAATTTTTTTAAAAAATAAAAATTAAAAAATATTACAAATAATAAAAAAGGGAAAAAATTATTGTTATTTTTCCCCTTTTTTTTGGGCCTTTTAAATTTTTAGACCCCCAAAATTTACTATACATATCTACCTCTTTTCTTTTTAAAATTCCTTTGGGGTATTATATTTTGATTTAGGTTTTGATTTAAAGGGATTTCTAATTAACAAAAGAAAATTTTTTAACAAAAAACCAAAAAATTTTTATAAAAATATTTTAATTTTTTTAAAAAATAAAAATTTATTATGTTATAAAAAATAATCCATTTCAACTTCCTTTTCCTTTTCCCTAAAGGGGGGGGTTAAAGGGTTTTTTTTCAGGGGGGAAAACCGGGGCCAAAATTTTTCCCCCCTTGCCCAAACCCAAACCTCCCCCAATTAACTTTTCGCCCCGGGGGGGGGCCCCCCCCCCGGATAAAAAATCCACGAAAAAGGTTTAAAAGTTGGTTTTCGAGATTTTCAAATTCTCTTTGCCCGGGGGTTTCCTAGGGGGAAGTTTCCTTTTTTTTTATTTGGGTTTTTTTGACATCGGGGCTTTAAAACCCTGGGGGGGGGATTGCCAGCAGGCGCTCCTTAGCCGTGGTGTAACATCCGGGATAATCTCTTTTTCCAGCACGACGGGTGTTTCTGGGGGTCTTGTTTAGGAATTGGGGTGTGCACAACCCAAATTTTCTAAGTATGTTAAAATGGGGGCGTTCCGGGGTCCCGCAATGCATGCAACACCTCTCTTCACGTTTTATTGTTTGTATTATCGCCCCAAAAGCACATTAGAACCCCAAACCATTCTTTTTCAGGGAAAGACTTCGGTACCTCTTTTTTGTTTAAATTTTAAAAGAGTGGCAGGGTTTATACCGGGGGCGTCGGGAGTACCAGCCCGGCCCAGGGGGAGGATCTTTGTTTCCTCTCTGTGAAAACTGAAAAGAGGAAGGAGGTTTCCCTCAAACCCTACCCCTTTTTTCCAAAATAATTTTTGGGTCTGATGTATTACATGGGTTAGGGGGCATACCCCTACCAACTTTGGCTAGTCGGGCAGCAAATCATTTTCCCCTTTATTTCCCTTTTGTGGCTGTGAACCCCTTTATAAAAATTTTTTCTACCCGTTGGGAAGAAATTCCCCTGTTTCCTTTTGAGGATGGAGTGAAGGTAGAATTGTCAGGGGTTAGTGCTAATGAAAAATAGTCATGGGTCCTTTGGGGGTCTGTATGTAAAGGGCCAGTATCCCTTTCCCCCACGGACGCGTGGGGTTTGGTGCTCCCATGATAGCAACTGCCCTTTCCTTTAGCGAGGAAAGGGGTTTTTCCCGTTTCCCCAAAGGTATTATGGCACCCTTTTCTGCAAAACCAGGTCAGGTGGGTCAAGGGATCGACTGAAACCATCCGGTAGTATGTTCTGCAGCCCGAGGAGTGATGGGTTGGGAAAAGACCCTCGGGGGTTTCCCGCCTTTGGCTAGGCTCAATATTAATTCTTTTTGGGTTGCCAGTCTCATGCGAGAAATCTATCGAGATTTGGCCCCCCGGGGGAGCTTCGAAAAAGTCCATTTTTCCTTTGGGAAAAAGCGGTTTTTTGAGCTGATGGCGATTTAAAAAAACCCTGGCTGTTTTGAGACAACCCCGAGTTTTTTTGCATAAAAACTCGTTATCTTGTTCTAGGCGTCTGGGCTATTTTTTGTCTTAGGCTTGAAATTTCCGGGGGGCCTTTGGGTGACCTTTGATTAAAAATTGGGGCTGCCATTGGGGTCGATTTGGAGGCCAAGGGGGGAAGTTTGCCCCTTTACTAGAAGGTTTTAAGGGCCCTTTTACCACCTTTGGGGGACCCAGAATAAACCCGGGGGGCTTCGTTTTTTGGACTGTCCCCCAGTTGATCTTGATTTTTTTCTCTTTTTGGCCCCAACAAGCAAGAGGCATAATCACAAAGGGCCTGACGGACAGTCTTGTATTTGTTTGGGGCCCAACCCCCCTACTGGGGCCTCCTTTTTGGAAGGAGAGGATATGGTTTTATCTTTTCCCCAAGGAAGAGGTAGTCCCCGAACCCACTCCAAGGCCCTTTTCCCCAAATTTTCAGACTTGTGCCTTGAACTCTCTGTCCCCAGAGCCATGGCCTTTTTTGATTTGGGGTGCAGAGAAACTTTAAATCCTGTCCCCACAACCCTCCTCGGGTACGAGGGCCAGGGCAACGGGGGGCTTTGGGTTTTGGGAGTGGCCTCCAGTTGGGGGATGAAAAGCAAGATCGTCTGAAAAAGGAGATGAAACTTCCCCCCACTGGGGGTTTTGGTTTTGGTACAGGGGCATTAATGTGGGTTAAAAAAAGGGCTGGACTGAGAACCCCACCCTGTGGCGTTCCCTTCTCTAGTGGGAAAGGCTGTGATAGGTACCTTTTGGGAATTTTACCCCTGGGGGTTCTAAATTTAAAGTAAATCACCTACCAAGCCAAGGCTTACCCCCTGATTCCTTCCGGAAAGGGAAGGGGGACTTGCCAATTCCCAAAAACCTTCCAGGTCAAAGGGAAAACTCCCCCAAAATATCCCATGTTAATTTTTTGCTTTAAGGGGCGTGGCTATGCTGTGTGGGTGTGTTTATGGCCCCCGGTGTTTTGCAGGGGTCCCCTTTTCCACGGGAGCCCTTTTAGAAAAACCCTCCTCTGGGCCCTTTTTGGGGCCCGAAAAGCTGGGTATTTTCCGGCTTCCCTTTGGGGTTTGGGGTGGGAATTATGGTAGCCCTTTTTCCAATCTGGGGGGAGGGGGAAGGTTTTCCCCGGGCTTTTGGGTTGCGGAATGGGAAAACTCACCTACTAGTCCCAGGTGGGAGATGATGGGGAACAAGATCCCCTCGGGACCCCGGGGGGTGTGTTTACAACGGGTTTTATATGCATTTCTTATTTTCCCTCAAGAAAAAATAACTTTTTGAGTTATGGGGTTGGGCTGCCCTTTCTCTGATAAAGAAAGTCGTCGGTTGTACGTTTTTTTCCCAAAAAAATTTCGAATTTTGTGCGCCGGGTTTTGTTCGCCTCTGACTGGGGATCAGGGTGCGTGTACTCGAGGCGATTGGCGGGGTGGGCTCGCTGACCCTTTTCCATATCTCTGAGGGGGTGGTATGGTGGTCGAAAGGGCCCCCACCATTCCAGGGGCCCCTTTTCCTGCCCGCTCTGCTGGCAGTTTTTCCTTGGCATCCCTGGGCAGCCCCCTTTGGGGGCTTTGGTTGTCAGGGGGTTTTTTGCCCTTTGGAAAAAGTTTTTTAGCCCCTATTTACCCTGTGGTTGACCTCCCTAATTCGTCGTTAAAAATACCTTCCCTCTTTTTGCTCCTAGACCAAGGCCGAGTTTTTTTGGGGATGGTCGTGGGGGTACCTCATCAAAAGGCATTTACAAAATCTGGCTTGTAAACCCTTCCCCATTTTCCTTTGGTGGGGGTTTATTGCTTCTCATACTGAAAGGGCCCAAAGGGGTTTTTGAAAACGCCTGTCAGTTGGCCTTGTTGTTTTCCCTCTTGGATTCAGTTTTTTGGGGATTTCGGCCCGGGGGCCCCTATCCAAGGGTAGTTATAGTGCCCGTTTAAAGGTCACTAGTGAGGTCTCATCGACACGCCAGGGCCCAAAACCCCCACCAGAAAACGCAGGCCAGAAATGAGGTCTAGGACCCCTCCTCTCACATGCGTTGGCTCTTTATTATTGAGGGGAGCGATCCCCGGGGGAAGTTTTCAAGCACGTTTTGGGTATGGGGTGGCCAACCCATCCGGTTTCCCGGCAGGGAGCCCGGATGGGGGGGATATCGTTGAAATCCCCCCCTCTATGATCCCCCTCGGAAAGGGTGCTTTCAGAAGCCAGATTTATTTATTATTTAAAAATTTTCTGCCGCATCAAAATCTAAGGGCATTAGGGGGCAAAAAACCTTGTTAAATAGAAAAATTAAAATGTTTTTTAAAAATTTAAAAATCTATTTAATAGATATTTATGAAAAACAAAAAACGAAATTAAAAAAAAGAAAGCATAAAAAATTTACTCTAGGGGTTTTAAATTATTGCATAAACATTGTGCATAATTTTAAAATTTTATTAATAATATTAGTCTCCCTAAGGAAACTAAAAAGGACCCTCTATGTCACAATCCCCCCAAATTTACATTTTCAGGATATGGGGGGGGAAAAGTACATACGTCTTTGGTCTGAAAATGTTGCACATTTTTTCCACTCCCATGTGCAAATTTTAAGGGTTTTTTGGGCATCCCTCACAAAGTCCCGTTTTTAGCCATATCGGCCCATGAGTCAGTCTTGTGGGGCCCAAAATTCTTAGCTTTTTTAAAAGAAACTTCCATTTTTTTGGGTTGGGGATGGATGCTGGGCCACTCAACTGTAAAGGGTCTTTCTCTAATCTCTTGCAGTTTTTTTCTGGAGATATGCCCCCAAATTTTTTTCCTTCCATTTATGGGCCGAAGAAAACCCCTGATGCTGGTTTCAAGTCGGTGTGGGGGAAAGGGGAAAAACGAGCATCACAACCTGAGTGGCAGCTCCCTTTTGGCCCTTCTGATCAGCTCGCTCAATCCCACTGACCCCAAACATGCGCTGGCCCCCCCCAACACAGAGTTATTTTTTTAACATTTTTTACATCAGGGCAAGCCAACTTGAACCCCCACTTACGGGAAATGTGATGATTTTAAGCCTTGATTGTTTTGAAGGGAAATACGAGAGTCACAATATATACAAAAAATGATTCTTAAGATCCCCCATTCATCTTAACTGCTGAAAGGATGGCATGAAACTCTGCAGTGAAGATAAAGGCTTCTGGGAAAAAGATTTGCCAGTTTGATTCTTTCTTCTGTTCAGTCCCTGCAAAGCCCCACCATTTTAAAGTTTTTCGAACCATCTATATATTTTGCATCTGACCCTTTGGTATTTAGAAAGTGCTGAAAAATCTCTGTTTTCTGTTTTCATATCCCCTCCTTTTTTTCCCAAATTGTGACCAAACCCAAAGCTCGACTTGATTTTTCAAGGGGGAATTGGGAATTCCAACAGCCAGAATTTAGTAAGAACTTAAATTAAGTTTTTTTACAAATTCCCCCACCTCCTACGAAAGGACGGCTATTCTAAAGGGGGGGTTGAAACCCTATTGGATGTAGGAGACCCCTGAACCCTTTTGTAGTTCGTGTAGAAATCAGGTTCATGATTCCCCCGGGGTAAAGAAAGGGGATGGTTTTTCCCCTCTCAGCATACCCGGACTCCAAGGTGAAGACCTGAAAGGCCCCAGTACAAATTTTGAGAGCTTTTATTTTGAAAACCCAGTCCCAAAATCCGGAAACAGTGGGAGGGGAGAATGAATAAAATTCACATTCCCCCACTTTTTTTGCTCTGACAGCTTGTTGGCATTTAAACCAAAAACCACCATGGTACTGGAGGTCGACGGTTATGGCCCCTAATTTTGGGAAAGGTGCTTCTGCTGCAAGGTGAATTTGTGATGTGGGGGTGATTAAAAAGCATCTTGAATACACCCGGGAAAAAATTTACAGATCCTTGCAATACTGCAGTTTAAATTTAAAAAGGGTTCCCGTCCACATGTTCGAGTCGCCATTTCTGCACTCCATTGGGGAATAAAATTCACCTCCTCCAAAAATTTGGGAAAATGGTTTACTTCCTGCAAAATCCCTTTCCCTTTACCTGCCAAGTGAAGTTTTATCTGTGAATCAGGGGAGCCCATTTTAGGTCATGTTGGAAAAATGTCCCAGTTTGAATTTTTGGAAAAATTTTTGGGAGTTTTCCCCCTGTTTTTAAAAAACTGCTCTACTCTTTAAAAACAAGGACTTTCCCAAAGGGCCCCTTTCCCCGAGGGTTTCCCGAAAGGTCCCCCCCAGAGGTGATGCCGCCTTTGGAAAATTTTCCCCCGGGGGTAGAAATGGATGTGGCAACCTTTCCCAAAAGATCTTTCCCCAAACATTAATGTTTTAGATTTTATGGGGAAAAAGGGGAAACAACAGTTTTAAAGGGCTTGTCAAACCATTTTCCCAAGGCCTTTACCTGCGTGTTGTCTCAGGTTGGGGTGGCCCGGAAAGGGAAAAATTTAACGTACCAAATTTTGCTACTCCCCCATGAGGGCCCCTTGTCAAAGGTTTTCCCTAATGGGACGTTTTCCCTGGTCATAATTTTCTTTTAGGCATTCCCAAACTGGGGTTTCATGAAGCTATCAGTTTTTGGGAGTTCTTCCCATTTTGCATAATTTCCCGAAAAGT
>NW_023644114.1:0-8835 GCF_015228065.2 Penaeus monodon | reverse complement strand
GAAACTCTATGTGGTTTGGCAGTACGTGGTATCAGTGGGAATGACGAGCTGATCAGAGGCCAAGGCAGCTGCCACTCAGCCTTGTGATGCTCGTTTTCCTCTCCCACACACCGACCTGAAACCCAGCAGAAGAAGTTGTCTTCGTGATAGATGGAGGGAACAATGGAGGCATACCTCTAGAAACAAACTGCAAGAGATTAGATGATCTTGGTAGTTGGGTGACCAGCATCAATCCCAACCGAAAAGTAGAAGTTGTATTAACAAGACTAAGATCGGGCACACGAGACTGACTCATGGACTGTTGATGGCTAAAAGTCAAGCACTTTGTAAGGGATGCCAAGAGTCATTAACGGTCACATATGTTGTGGAAAGATGTGCAACATACTCAGACCAGCGACGTATGTACTTGTCGTCCCCCATATATACTGAAAAATGTATTGTGGGGTGAATTGTGACATAGAAGGTCTTATTAGTTTCCTTAGGGAGGTTAATATTTTCAATAAAATTTAATTATGCATAATATTTATGCAATAACTTATATACTTAGAGCATAATATTTATGCTTTGATTTTTAATATATTTATTGTTATTTGTCAGATATTTATTGATAGATTTTTAAAGTTTTAAATATTTTAATATTTCTATTTAACAAAGTATTTGCCACTAATGACCTTAGCTGTTGACGCGGCAGATAATTCAAAATTATCAATCAATCAACGATCTTCACTGCAGAGTTACATGCCTCCCTTACCACATACATTGGTAAGGGAGGTTCAAGATTGGGTTACAGTTTTCTTATGTGCTGATATCAATGCGTGTTGGGTATCAGCACATGTTGCCATCAGTGGGAATGAGTGAGCTCACCGGAAGGCCAAAGCAACTGCTGTTCAGGCCTGTGATGCTCATTTTCCTCTCCAACACACTGTCTTGAAATCTAGCATCAAAATTATTTTCGCAATTAATGGTGGGAGAAATGGCCCCCATCCCTCAAAACCAAACTATTAGAGTTAAAAGATGGACCTTGGCATTTGGTGATTTAGCATCCATTCAGCCAAAAAATTGGGTTGTGTTAACAACCTAAAAAAAAGGGTAAAAAATTTGACTCAGGGGTCCATAAACCCCCTAAAAGTGAAGCTTGCTGTGAGGATCCCCGGAACAGAAAACGTACCCCCTTAGGGAAAGAGTGCGGGCTTTCTCAGACAAAAATACATATGTTTTCGCCCTCCCCCATATAGATAAAAAGGGTATTGGGTGGGATTGTGACATGAAAGTCATTTTTTTCCAAAGGGAAGGGCCCTAACTTTTTAAAAAAATTTCCATTATCCCTTTAAATTCAAAATTTTTATTCTTTTAATCTTTTGGTTTATTGTTTGCAGCTTAGGGTGTACTCCTTAAAAAATTTTGCGTTTTTAAATATTTGGCTTGATATTGCCGAATTTATATGCTTTTTTAAACCCGGAGGGTCCCGAGAAGTTCGAAATTTTATGGAATTTGCGGGTAAAAAAGGGCCCGGAACATTGTTTTACTTTGGAGATTGTGTAAAACATGTCGTAAAGCAAAGGTTTCCCCTTTCCAAATCACTCTCATTAAATCTTTTTGAAAAATTTTTGCCCCAGGTTCCCCAAAATTTTAAATAGATTTTTTTAAATTCGGGGTTTTTCCAAAAAACTTTCGCCACCCAGGCAACATTTTTATAAGGAATACGGGAAAATCAGCTTTTTAAAAGGAACTTTAATATCCGACACAATCTTTTACAGATAAAAACCATATACTCAGTTACGCACTCACACTTAGAAAATAAAAAATTAAAAAAAATTTTAATAAGCGGAAATCCAGGGGGGGGGGTTCCCCTCAAAGTTATTTAAACCCTTTTTTTCCCAAAAACTTTCAGTTTAAACGAAAAACCGGTAGTTAGCAGCCCAACACTCCCGAAAGGTATAATTTTGACACTTGGAAACAGGTTTTTTAATTTACGGGAGTCAGAAAAACCCGATTTGTACATTAAAAAAAGAAATTTTATTTTAGATAGACTGAAGAAAAAAATTTTCCAGCATAAGTTTCATAATCTTGAAAATCTTTGGGGGGTTTTTGCACATATAAAATAGTTTATTTTTAGCCTTTTATTTACCACCCTGGCTAACTGCACAGGCGTGGGCAAGCTGTGGACTTTGATCCATGGTTTAACATATATTTTGGTTTTACTTTCAATTTAGGCTATAACAATTATAAAGTATATATAAATTGGGAAAGGAAACAATTACAGTGTTATTACTTCTCCCACGCCGGGACATTTTGGGCGGGGGAAAGGGCATTGCTACATTTGAATGCAGTCATGTGATGTACTTCCCAAATTTAGGATATAATAAAAGTAATTTCTAAGACATCAAGGATAGAAATAGTTACATAGTTCTCCATCCCTAAGTAGGTGGCCTGAAAGCGAAACAGGGGCACTTGAGTATAAGTACAAGCGTTGTTATATTCTTATTACACATTTTAATTTAGTTTCTTCGACTTTACAAACTGTACTGAGCTGCAATACAATCTGATCCAAGCCTATTTTTTCCCCGTAAATATACATGTTTTTGTTTTGTTTTATTAAATATAGGGAAAAACTTGCCAAACCGCATAATGCTTTATTTAAGCTTTCAGGGCTTGAGAATAATTAATCAGTAAGTCCTTTTTAAAAGGAAGCTTAATATTGTATAAAACCCTGGAAATAGGTCCCCCAAGATCTATACCCAAATTTTTGTTTGTACTGCTGACTTTCAGGCGATCAGCTTTATCATCCCGGGGGATTCCACATGCGATGGAATCCACACAAAACGATACATGGCCCGTTTTTTTTGCACGATACCTTTTATCTGATGCATTTCGATTTTAACTGCACCTTGTTAGAGTGTTCAGAGGCCGGAGAGCCTGGAATCACAGAAATTTTCCCCCCGACCCTTGTTTCAAATAGAAACGGGGGCCATGAGTTTTCCCTGCCAACTCAGTTGCGTAGTGCTAGCCCAGTCATAAACCCCTCTACAATCTGGTGCTTCAAGATTTTGTTTTTAAACAAAAAAGCAAACCTGCCTACTCCCAGACTGAAAGGGACCCGTCGTGTACCCCATTAATATGCTTTGGGATAGATTTTAAGAGCTCATTATAATTGCAAGGATATGCTTAAGTTAGCGGGGGGGACACTGTCTTTTGGGGGCAGCGATAATATATATTTAGGCCCGCATTTTCCCGGGGGGGTTTAAGAACGCCATGTAGGGTCTTAGTTAGGGGTATGTTCAGCTGAGAAATTGTTTACATTTTACTTGACCATGGATTGAGTAAGAACGGTGTTGTCATGAAAAGGTGCTCCTCGTTCTGTGTTTTAATTGTTTTTGGAAACTCTGTACAATGGAGGGTTTCTAATGATTTGACCCCAAATGTGGTATTATATTATATTTTTTGTAAACAGAGGGTAAGTTTTAGTTGGGTTTCATTTTCAAAATTCTTGTGTTCTGGGGCCCCAAAGAAGATCCTCAGGCTTCATTTGATATTTCTAAACTATAACTCTGTTTCCTTGAAAAACATAGGTGTTGTATGAAATCTAGACTGCCCGTATGATGCAAGTAAAAGAGTTTGCAATATTGAATTGATACAGGTCTTTGCCAAAAAGTGCCCTAAGTGGCTTCAGGCTCCCACAGCCTTTTTTTAGGTTTTGATGAACTCGCACATTGACCATCCCCCCAAAGGATTTGTATGAGGGAGAGATTAGCCAATGTATTTATATGAAACTTTGGCAGAGGGATTGTTTTTGGGGTTAAGACCCTTTGGTTTTTTTCAGTCGGATTACAAGCCACACCAATAGCCCTTGCTGAGAGTATATCTAAAATTTTTGCATTTTTCCGGATGAGGTTTTTAATGCAAAATCATCGGCATAGCAAAAAAAGGGAGTCGTTTCCCTCAAGTGGTTATTGCCTAATAATCTATGCATTAAGATTTTAAATAGCAGGGGGCCAGTACACCTCCCTGAGGTGTCCCCGAGTTCAAATACTTGTATGAGTATTTAATGCCCTGTAGAGTCCCTGAGCCGACCGATTCGTAGAACGGGGAATCAGTTAACATTTTTTCCCTGAAACCAAAAGAGCATTTGCCAAGAATTATTTCTCTGTTTGAATATAAAGGAGATTTAAGATCAAGAAATACGGTTTGCATGCCTGGGTTTTTGGTTTTTTAAAGTATTGAAAAAACAGTGCTGACTGACGCCCGGGGAAATCCATACAGTCGGGGATAATTTTAGCATTTAGCGATACATAAGCTGTTAGTATTATCCTCAAGACTTGCACAGAAGGGGGTTCAAGGAAAGGGCCTGATTTGTCAGATTAGGTTTAGGTAGGAAAGATAAGCTTTTTTAGCCAGGGGTTGGGATGCCCCTTGGAAGGGGGTCTAAAACGGTGAAAAAGTGGGTTCCCTGGTACTGAGCAATGTGCGAAGGAGCTGTAAGTAACCCATCTTCGCCAGGGGGGGTTTGCTTTACCTTTCGAAGGGCTTTAATTATTTCCCCACCGGTTTTTTCGGAAAGGGAGGGGTCAATAGCAGCACGGCTAGTATTTAAAGTTCCGATCTATTTTGATTGCTATTTGATTTTTTATCCTTGAGGGGATGGTTAGCGGGAATTCCCGGCCCATGCTCTAGCAGCATTTTAGCCGCCTCTTGTGGACTGTGGAACTGCGGGTTGTAGAGTTTCCCTGCAGCCTATTAATTTTCTCACATGTCAAAAAAAGGGTTTTGACTTTTAAACCCTTTGCAAAATTTTGTTCCCAGTGTTTACTACGAATCTGATTTTTTAATTTCCCCCTAAATTTCCTTTGTTGGGTTTTAAGAAAAAGCAGAGATATCTGTCGTCTTACACTTATAAAAATTTAGCAAGCTCCGGACCCTTTTTGTTCCCTTTGGCCCAAAATAGGGTCTTTGACCCACCCCGGGCATGGGAGGCCGGGGCCTCTTTTCTTCGAGAGTTTCGTAAAACAGACCCAGGGGGTTAATATCAGTGAAAAACTTGATTAAATTGAGAAAAATTTTAAAAACTTTGTTATTTCATGGGGTTTTATACCAGCTAGACCCGGCCTGAAGTGATGCCCGGGCCCCGGGGGGATAATTATTTGACCTAGGTGATTTTAGGGGTGAGTCGCTGTTCCCAGATAGTTTTTCGGATTGAAAAATGGTACTAACTAACTCTCGTCCCGGGAAAAGTAGAATTACCATGAACTAAATTTTTGCCAAATACGAGTCTAACCTGCCCCCTCCCAAAAGAGTCTCTGCTTCTGTGTCATATATTCGTGATTATATTGATGAAAGCTTGAATTTTCCCCCTACTATTGCTGGGTCTCCAAAGGTGGGCCTTGCATTGAAGCGCCAGCATAACGTGCCTTTGGGTTGTGAAAATTGGGGGAGAACTAGCCAGAAATTAGAGTATCGGCATATACATTATACAGTGGAAAAAAAACCCCGAGGGCAGTCGGATTTTTAGAGATGAAAAGAAAATCAGTGTTCTCGGATTTTTTTAAATAATTTTTGTGCAGGTTTTCCTTAATATGTCAAAAATCCCTCAGGCTGTATTTACATTGAAAATACCCCCAAGTGCAGGTGTATTTTTACTTTTGAGCGGCAGAAAAAGGTTTTTGCACCCCATATAACCTCAAATTTTATTTGTGATGTAAAAATCTAGATCATTTAGCCCAGGCTTAAGATAAGCATATTCCATAAGAATTTGATTGTGCGTTTATTCCCCTATGTGAATATTGTTTTAAAAGGGCAACCTGTAAATTTATGCATAATCCTAATATTTCGAATTTAGATTCAATAAGAAACATATAATTTTTGATTATGGATTTTATTACAGTGGTAGGTGGGCGAAAATTTAAATTTTTAAAATTTTAAACATTTTGGTTTTTCTTTGTTCCCCTTCCAGCACAGTCCCCTTTCCCTTTTTGTGCAGATGCACCGAGGGGTGGTTTTTGTCATGGGCGACGTCACAGGGGTCTGATTTTTTTCGTGGTGCTGTCAGCGTACACGCCCACTTGGTTTCAAAATGGTGGTTACGCGATTTCCTCGCTCGTTCTTTTATCACTAATGGTAGACTGATCCGACAATGACAGTCACTTTTTTTTTTTTTCCCTTTCTGCTTTAGCGACGTTTTTTCATTAATTAAGTTTTTTTGGGCTTTCAGAGCTTTCATTTCCTTTAGAAGTTCAAGAATTTACGTGCCTTTGGGCAGCTGGGGTGAGCATTCTGTCACATGGTTTTTCGGGGTTCCCCGCCGTCCTGCGGTCGTCCCCGCCGAGGGTGAGGGGCGGTTTTCCCGGTGTCGCCTGGGGAGGGAGGGGGGGCGTTTTCTTCAGTTCAGAAGTAGTCAGCTTGCGGCCCGAATACCCTCGTGAGGATCAGCACATTTTCCACCTTCTCCCCCAGTGCGCAACCTTGTCGCGTAGTTCGGTGGCCTCTTCACCCCCCCTCGCGGCAGCCCCGGGAAATCCTGCGATGGTGACGACCAGGGCACGGCGGGCGCTTCCCCGGCACGTGGTCGCGGGTTTGGGGGGGGGGGCCCCGCTGGCACTCGCGGTCGTGCGGTACCACAGGGGGTGGGGGGGAGGGGACAGGGCAGGGAGGGGCCGGCAAACCCCCCCGTGCCAGGCATAACTGTATCCCACACCTGAACGATGGGAAAAGATGGTGATCTGCAGTACTTCTCTTTTTGCAGCATGCGATGGCATCCTTTGGAGTAGTGGTCCCACATGCTGCACAGCGTGCCTTGCCCTTGCAATACTTAGTACATGGCCCCTTCCCAGCGTTAAGCAGATCACAGGGGGCCCTCCCCGGCCCAGTGGGGCGGGAGGGGTTTTCCGAAGAGTGGTATTTACTTTGGGGGTGGTTGCTCTCCTTCCATATAATGCGAGCGGTTCAATGGTTTCCATCCTTGGACTTTATGGCCTTGTGAAATCCGTCGGTCATACACATTTTCAAGACAAGATCCTTTTTGTAGTGGTCACAAGATTCATCATATTTTTCTCTTTTTTTCGGGTTATAAAATAGTTTGAAGGGAATATCAAAGACCTTTAAAAGTTCGCAATGATTTTGCTGCGAGCGAGCGAAACACATACGGTGAGGAGAGGGTCCCCGAAAGGCGGGGGGGTGCCCCCCAGGGCCGGAGGGTCGTTGCCGGGCCTGCAGCCATTCATTTTTTTTTGATTTTGTTTTGCCTTTAGGGAAGGCGAGGCGGACGTAAATTTTTTTTGGTTTCCCGTGGGGTTTTTTGGGATTGTCGGGTTTTTTTTTTCTTTTGCTTTCGACTTCACTAAAGTGAAGCCGTCACTCCCCTTTGGATCACCTTCAGTGCATGCCGTTTCATGGCAAGATTCAGGGGGGACCCCATGAACTACAGGAGAAGCGCATTCTTTAGCCCCGGGAGGGGTGGGCAGTTATCCCCGCGTCCCCCCCCTCAGGTTTTCATTGCGGTTTCCCCCCCTCGTGGGGGTGACCGCAGCCCTTGCCCCAACCCCGGGTCCCCGCCCCGTGACAGGGGATATATAGGCCCCGGGGCAACGGGGCATCACCCCAACGGTTACCACAGCAGTACTTGGGGACCCGGGAGAGGGAAATTTTTTCAAATTCTCGTACAATCATAATTTTTTGCACATCACTATTGTATGTCAGATTTGGGGGTTATATGGCACCCAAAAATCATGAATTCCTTGTACAAAATTTTTTTTTAATGACGCAAGAGGTTCGTGGTAAGGGGCGAGGGCACCGGGGACCGGGGCACCCCCCGCCTCTCCCTATGAGGTCACGGTGTGACGACATATCAAAATAGGGAACTATGGCGGGTTTTTACCTTAGATTGTACAGAAAAACTTTAAAGAAACCATTTTTCCCGATAACATAAAACATCTGGCAGCAGGAAAGTTAAAAATAGGCTTGGGACTTCTTTGAGAGGATATAAGTGGGGGATTACTCAACTTATTTTTGTTTTTTTAATAAAATGGTGATAGTGCTATTACAAGATCCAATATTAAATAAAAATTATTTGGGTTTAAATACAATAAAAAAAATGGTGATGAAAAATTTCGATTGATGAAAAAATGAGTATAACAATAATAATAGTAATGGGTATAATAGTGTCATCACAGTACATAGTAAGAAAAATAAAAAAAAAGATCGCATCATATCATCGTTTTATCAATTTTATAATAAAATCATAGATAACAATATGAAAGAAAAGGGAAGGAATATACAACTGCTACTACTAGACTACTGCTGTTTTGTCCGTCAGATAGTACAATATTTTGAGCAACAAAAAAAAGTTTTTCCCTTTTAAAGAAATAGATTTTAGCCTCATTTAAATTTGGCGGTTTAATAATAAGACATATGTAAAATCGCGCAAGAAAACACACAATACCGCAGCGCATTTACATACACAGATGCAGGATCACAGAGAAAAAAAAGAAAGAAAAAAAACACACAACACACACACAACACACACACACCAAATATATAATATATATAATAATATAATTTTAAAATAAAATAATATATATAAATCCAAATATATAAAAAATTATATATATAATATATAATATATAGTTAAAAATATATATATTATATAAAATTTAAATAATAAAATATTGTAAAATATAGGGTAATATATGTATATTATTATTTTATATTAACAATATTTTTTATTATATTGAAATTCAACCCCAAAACCCCAAAAAAGGGCCCCTTAAAAAGGGCCAAAATGGGGGGGGGGGGTGTTTTCCGGGGGAAAAAAAAAAGGAAAAAAAAGGAGCGGAAACCCTGTGA
>NW_023644112.1:5000-7500 GCF_015228065.2 Penaeus monodon | reverse complement strand
TATATATTATATAATATATAATAAATATAATAAAATTTTTATATTTATAAAATTTTAATATATATATATAATTTGCATATACTAAATAAATATATAATATATAATATATATAATATAATAGTATATATATATATATATAATATTTAAATTTATATATTTGATTATATATATAGATAATATTATATATATATATATATATAATATATATTTTTTTTTTTTTTTATATATCTCTCCCCTTTAATATTGAATAATAAATGTGTTTATATATATATATATTTATAATATATATAATTATATAATATATATATATATATATATATCTTTAAAGATTAAACCCAGGACACCCCCACACACCACCACACAACCACCAATATATATATATATATATAAATATAATATATATATTAATATATAACATATATTATAAATATATATATAAAAAATATATAAATATATAATATATATATATATATATATACAATATACATATATATATATATTAAAATTTTTATATATATTACTTATATATAAATATTATAATATAAAATATTTATATATTAATATAAATTATTTTAATTATATATATATGTATGTGTAGGTGTGTGTGTGTGTTTTTGTGTGCTTAAAATTAATATATATTTATATAATTATATATTATATTTTAATATATTAAATATATTTATATTTATATGTATTAATATAATACATATATTTATATTTTATAATATTATATTATTATATCTATATATATGTCCTCTATACCAACACACATAAAAAGCCACCCACAGAAACACACACACACACACACACACACCACAAACACACACACAAACACCACAGACACACACACACACAAGCACGCACACACACAAACACACACATATATATTATATATAATTAATAATTATAAAATATATATATATATTATACATATATATATATAATAATATATATATATAATATATATTTAATATATATTATATTATTATAGTATATATATTTGCATTTATTTATTAAAAAATAATAATTAATATATATATATATATGTTATAATTCCCTATCTAATAAATACATAAAGGTATATATATATATATATAATAAATATAATATAAATAAATATATATATAAATATATAATAACTTTAAAGTTTTTAAACACAGACCCCCAAACACACACCACAACATACACGCACCAACACACAAAACACACCACACCAACACACACACACAACACACCACACACACACACACACACATTTTTAAAATATATATATATAATATATATATATAATTTTTATATATATATATATACATTGTGTGTGTGTGGTGTGTGTATGTGTGTTGTGTAGGGGGGTGTGCGTGTGTGTATGTGTGTTTTTTATAATAAAAAATAAGATGGTATACATGAATATATATAAATGTATGTGTGGTTGTGGTGTTTTGTGTGTTTGTGTGTGTTGTGTGTGTGTTATTTTATTTTTAAATAAATAAATATATTATATATATAATATATTATATATATATATTTTAATAATTTTAAAAACACACAAACATACACCACACACACATCCCAAAAAGCACACACACACACAATCACACAAACACACACACACAAAAAAACACACAACCACACACACACCACACCCAACACACACACATACACGCACACACACACCCACACACCACCACATATATATATAAAATTTATATTATATATATATATATATATATATTAATATTATACATATATATGTTATATTAAAAATTAAATTTTAAAATTTTATTATTTTTAAAATTTATATATGATTATATATTTATATTATATACATTTATATATATTATATTTTATATATAATTAATTATATTATATATTTATTGTGTGTGGTGTGTGTGGGTGTGTGTTGTGTGGTTGTGTGTGTGTGTGTGTTTTGGGGTGCTTTATATTATGTAAAACATATAAAACATAATAGTATTTATTATATTATATAATTATATATAATAATAATTATATATATATATGTCCTCTATCCCAAAACAATAAAAATCACACCCACAGAAACACACACTACACACACCACACACACACACAACAAAAAAAACACACACACAAACCACAACAACACACAAACACCACACACACACAAAAACCCCTCACACCACAAGCACACACACAAAAAAAACCATATATATATATTTTACAGATTATATATATATATATATATTATTAATATATATATAATATTTTAATATATAATAATAAATTTAATATAATATATATAATATATATTATTTGCATAACATATATATATAAAAATTATATATATATTATTATATTTTAAATTTTATTTAATAGATATGTATATATATTATAATTAAATTATAAAATTATATTATATATTTTAATAAAATATATATATATTTGCTATATATATATGTATTAAATAAAATATATTTATTATATATATATTTTATATATTATATATGTTTATATATCTCTCACT
>NW_023644111.1:0-8835 GCF_015228065.2 Penaeus monodon | reverse complement strand
TTTGTGTTTGGTGTGTGTGTTTTTTTTTGGGTTTTGTTGGGGGTTTTTTTTTGGTTTTTGGGTGTTTATTTTATTTTGTTTTGTGTGGGGGTGTGGGGTTTTGTGTGTGTTTTGTGTGTTGTGTGTGTGTGTGTGTGTGTGGTGTGTGTGTGTGTGTGTGTGGTGTTTTGGGGTGTGTTTTGGTGGGTGTGTGTGTGTGTTTGTTGTGTGTGTATGTGTTGTATTTCTGTATGTATTATGAGTTGTATGATTATGTATATGGTGTATGATTATTTATTAAATTATTATTATTATTATATCGTATATATATATATATATATATATAATTATATATATATTATATAATATATATATATATATCTGTGTGTGGTGTGTTGTGTGTGTGTGTGGTGGTGTGTGTTGTGTGTGTGTGTGTGTGTGGTGTGTGTGTGTGTGTGGTGTGGTGTGTGGTGTGTCTATTATATGTGCTGTGTGTGTGTGTGTGTGTTGTATGTCATTGTTGGTATTGCTGTGTGTGTGTGTGTGTGTGTGTGTGTGTGTGTGTGTGTGTGTGTGTGTGTGTATGCATTATAATAATATATATATATATATATATATAATATATATAATATAATCATATATTATATCTATATTTTTTTTTATATTATATATTATATATATACTATATATATCATATATATATATATATATATATATAATGATGAAACTATATGATGTTGTATATATGTATGGTATGTATATCATGGGTATAATATCATATACTATATAATATATTATCATATATATATTATATATAATATATAATCATATATATAATATATATATATAATATATATATATATATATAATATGATACTTATATATAAATGAAATATATATATTTGTAGTGTATATTGTTATAATATATAATAATATATATGATTATATATATATATATATATAATATATATATATATATATATATATTATAAAAACCAAAAATAATTATAATAATTAAATTAAAAATATAAAAAAAATATTTATAAAAAATTACAAACCCCAAAAAATTATTTATATATATATATATTTAATTATATATTAATAATATATAAAAAAATACAAAGGGGATAATAAAAAAAAAAACCAAATAAAAAACAAACACAAACAAACAAAAAATTATAATAATCATAATAAAAATTTAATTATATATTTAATTATATAAATTCTATTTTTAAAAACACCAAACAACAAACACACAAATAAAAAAATAAACATTAAATAAAAACAAACATATACAAATTATAATATAGTATATCCCAAAAATAAATCAACATAAAATTTCATATATATATTAATAAAATATATATATAATATAATATATTAAAATATAATAATATATATAATTTTAATAAATATTTATAAAAAATTTAAAAATATATTTAATAAAAAACCCCCAAAAACCCCCCAAAAAACAAAAAAAAACCCCCAACAAAAAACCCCCCAAAAAACAAAACCCCCCAAAAAACCCCAAAAACACACACACAAACACCACACACCCCACCCCACACACACAACCCCACACCACACACACACACACACACACACACACACACACACACACAACACCACATAATTAATTTATAACACATTATACATAACCTTCAAATGTTTAGACCTTGATTATGTATGATAAAATGTAATTTCTCCAGATTTTATTGCGATTGTAAGAAACCCATTTCAATACATAAAAACATTTTTTTTTTTTGTTTTTTTTGTTTTAAAAAAATATAACTGAGCAATTTTACTACCATTAAACTGTCAAGAAAAATATAATCTAACCATTTTCCCAAACTCAAAAATATAAAAAAAAAAAAAGTATCTGGTTTATTCCGAGTGATGATACTAACCGTAAAACCTTCCCCTGAAAAAATAACCTCCATTCCCTTTGTTTTTATGTATTGGTTTTGTCAAGTGTTTTTTGCAGCGACTCAAGAGGTAATAAATTGAGGAAACTTACACAAGGGACCAGCCCTGTGATTGTATTAGATAGGTACGAAAACACATACATACAGAGATAAAACGAAGCACACATCTAAACATTTACACACACTTTCATCTTATTCATCATGGGTTTTTAAGCAAAGCCTCGTTTGCTAATATTTTTATTTTTAAATTATTGTGAGCACATGCGTAGGTGATATTTCAAATCTTTCTCAAAAAGGAAAATGTTACTCAGCAAATTCTGAGAACAAGGGGGAAAATAGTATATTAGAATGGCAAAAGACAATCCCCTTTTGCCCCAGCCTTTAAAACATCCAGCAGTCCATCAGTGCACCCAAAAATGATGAATTCAGAATCATACAAGTTCCCTCTAAACTTGAAATGACAGGAAGCGTTTCCGAGGGGAAAGCCCAATATTTGAAAAATATTTTAAATAGTATCTCTGTATTGAACCTTTATGTCTTATAAAAGTTCTTGATAGCCCTTTAATTTTTTAAAAAAGACTTAAATAGCCTCTGTTATTATAAAAATAGGGTGTCGAACACAGAATTAGACTCTCGGGGTTTGCAGGGATTAAACATGAGAACTGCACCCAAAAACGCCCAAAAGTTACTCAGCTAATTTTATTGTCCATAAATGTTCAAACTGCACAGTTGCATTCATTTAAACGCATGGGTTTTATGGTACGCTCTCTGTTTCTTTACAAAAAAAAGACCATATCCCTGTGAAGATTTGAACACTAGTTTGGTTTTAGGCAAAGTGATCTCAGGCAACCCCTTTGATGATTCCTGGTTTGGGAAAATAGTTTAAAAACTAAAAGCTACCCCCTGTTCCACATGATTTTTGCTACTGGGCTTTTAAGCTAAGTTTTTTTTTCCCACGAGGTTCAGTCTTTAATCAAAAAACCAAAAAATAAAGTCCTACAAATAATAATTGTTTTACAGAAAAACCCATTGGATGAAAAATAAATTTGAGACAATCCTTTTCTTGCTAAGGGATAAAACCCAAAAAAACATTCAGCAGCTGGGATAAAATTATTATACTCACAGCATGAAAAATACTGCCTCACAGATCATGAGGCAACAAAAGAACAACAATCAACCCTCAGCAACCAACTTCCCATATTAAAAGGGTTAAGAGTATTTTAAAAAGGGGTCAGGGGGAGATGGAATTTTCTCATGGGGGAAAAAGTCTTTTCCCCAATAAATAGATTATAACTTATGAGGGGGAACCTAGTGCATTTTAGTAGAACACTTAATAAGAGAAGGGAGACAGGGGTTTTTTAGAAAAAAAAAAACTGCGGCAGTGAAAATGGATTGCTAAAATGAAAAATTTTTTCAAGAGTAGGAGAGGAAAAACGTAAAATATTAGCAAATAATAAAAATAAAAAAATAACATTTATATATATCAAATATTTAAAAAAAGTAGTGGGGGGAATGTCACACTTTATGCATATAAAAAAATACGGGTTTTCTAAAATTATGTGTTTCTAAAATGCTTAAATAAAAAAATCTTAAAAAAAAATTCTAAGCAATAGGGTAATTACATTGAACTTATTACATCAATACTATTTTCAAAAGTTAAATGCTATGATGATGCTTCTTTTCAAAATTTTTTCCCCAAATATTTGTCTGCAGCCCATGGCTGACAGATACTGGCCCAACAGCAATTTCAGAAATTTGAAAACAGAATGAAGTTAGTTTCATATTATATTTCCCATAAAATAAATACACAAAAATATGTTCAACTCTACTCATGTGTACACAAAAAACCTGATATGTGTTGGCCGTCATTTCTACACTGCAAAAAGCTTCTGTTGAAAAGAAAACCTCTCCTACCTTTAAAAAAAAAAACCAATGCTTAAGGGAAAAAATTTTTATCATTTATGGCCAAGTTTTATAAGATGGGGTTCAGAGCAAGGCTGATTTCAAAGAGCCTTTTCATCAAAACAAAATACATGTTTGTAATTCTCTAAACTAGCTAAGAACGATCTGAGACTTTTTGTACTTATATAATCAAATATTTATACCCCTGACTGACTTTAGTTTTCCAATAAACACTGAACTCCCCAAGGGAAAAACCAAAAAAAAAAACATTTGTCTATCGAGCAAAGGGTTTTACATTAATGGCAACATTTTTGAGAATATGAATGTTTAAAATTTTTAAACAGGATGAGATTTTATAACAAAATCTTGGGGGGAAGGACACACACCCCCAGACTGCTGCACAGAATTTGGGCACCATATGAAAAGAACCAAAATGGGCAAGCAAAAGTCCTTAGCGATTTTTCCCCCCTTTTAGATACAGAATTTCTCAAAGATCCTCCCCCCCAATTTGAAAAAAAAAATCTGCTTCCTAAGAGTAACAGGTCTTTTTAAAAAGGGAAAGATGTCAAAAAAAGTAACTGATTATTGTTGGTTTCTATGTATATATACACACGTTTTTTGTAAGTATATGCCAGAATTTATAATTATATATAATATATATATATATTTTAATTATATTTATATAATATATATATAATAAATAAATATATATTATATATATTATATATTTAAAAAATATATAATAACATTTATAATATATATATATATATTTTATTATAATATAATATAATAATTTTATATATATATAAAAATAAAAATATATACACACACAACACACACACACACACACCCAAAACCCCCAAAACACACACCCAAAAACACACACACCAAAAACACACCAAAAAAAAATATATATATATATATATAATATATATATATATATATATATATATTTTTAAATAATATAAAAAAAAATATCACATAAATTTAAAATATATATTATTATAATATATTTTATATATATAAAATTTATATATATAAATTATATATATTAAAATTTTATATATATATATTATATATAATATATATTAATTATATTATAAAATATATATGTATATGCACATAATGTATGTAGATATGCATGTAATAAAATAATTTATTAAATTTTTATTTTATTTTTATATTATATATATATAATATATATTAATATAATTTTTAATTATAATAATAATATATAAATATATTATATAAAATTTATAATATATATAATTTTAAAAAAAATAAAATTAATATATATAAAATATATAAAATAAAAATATATATATATATTTAAAAAATATTATAATATATATATATATTTTATAATATATAAAAAAAAAAAAAAAAAAAAAAAAAAACAAAAAAAAAAAACCCCCCCCACACACACACACACACACACACACACACCACACAACACACACCACACACACACACACCACACAACAAAAAAAAACCCAACAACAAAAAACATACATAATATAATATATATAAATATATATATAATAATATATAAAATTATATATAATTTTGTACACATGCATGCACAACTTCCATAATATGTGATATATACACATTTGTGTGTATACACACACCACAAAAACACAACACAAAAACCCACACACACACACACACACACACACACCAACCACACACACACACACACACACACACACACACACACACACACACACATACCACACCACACATATATATAAATATATATTATATATATATATAATATAAATTTAATTTATATATAAAAAATTAAATATATATATATAATATAATATATATATTATATTATATATATTATATTAAAATATAAAATTAATATATAATATATAAATCTATAAACCATAATATTATAATATTGTATATATTACACAAATTTTTATACAAAACACACAAAACCCCAACAAACAACCCCAAAAAAAACCAAAAAACACACACAACCACACCACACACACCAACACCCAACACACACACACATAAACAAAAACCATATATATATATATATATAAAATATAATATATAAAAATATATAATATATAAATATATATATATATATATTAGATATATATAATAGATAATAATAATATATAATATAGTATATATATATATTATATTATATATATATATATATATATATATATATATATATATATATATATATATATATATATTACACACACACACACACATACACACAAATACGCACAAACATATATAACGTATAAAAATTTAATTATATATATATATTATATAATATATATATATAATATATATAATTATATATACATATACAATTATGCAAGTAGGGTATGTATGTATATAGATATGATGAATGAATGAATGAATGATGCATGTATGTATGTATGTATGTATGATGTATATGTGTCATACTACACACACACCACCACACACACACACACACCTCCACACCCACACACACGACCCAACACACACACACACACACAACACCACACCCCACACCCAAAAACCCCAACACATATAATTAATATATATCTATATATCTTATAATATATATATATAAAAATATATTATATATTATTTTATATTTTTATTATGGTTATATCATACTACATATATCATGACATATACCATAACAAAACCTCAGTATGGTGAGAAATAGAAAATTTTTTTGTCAACTCTTTGTGCACATTTCCAGGGATCACAAAAAAAGTTCAAACTGTCAGCATTATAATCCTATTAAATGCCACAATTATAATACTTTAAAACATCTAGAAATGTGAATAGATCTTTAGTGAATGTAAGATTATATGAAACTGACAGCAAGAAGGGTTAAAATGAGGACAGACATTACGGCAGGATCTAAAAGTCCCAAAGAAATTATGTAGTGAAAACTCTGTGCGTATATATAAAGTAAAAATTTAAAATTTTCTTGTGACTGCTCTTGAGAATGTGGTTAAACACTGCAAGGCAGATATCAAAACTTTTAGTTTATCAGTGTTTACAAAAAACATTATGCATCAAACTCCAAACAGGAATCTGACTGGCTCAAAAGGGGTAAGTCCTAGGTATATAGAATATGGGAATATAAAAATAGGAAACTTGGAAGAATATAGGAGCCATGTGATTGGATACTAAATCTAATTTACGAAAGAGTTCAATTTACTGTAATACTAGCACTAAACTGAAGTTTTACTATTTTGCCACCCAATAATTTAAGATAGCACAAAACATAATTCTGCTCGAACCCCTCATGAAAACAGCTATATAGTATCATCTGTTTAAAGTATATTATAATAATATATATCTCTGTTCAAACTTTGAAGTAGTCTAAAGAACCTTATAACCGAACCCAAACCAAATTATCATGCCTATATGAGGTGTCACTAGCTGTCTCTTTCTGAGTGTTGTGTTTCCCCTGGGGGATTTCTCTTTTCTTTTCTTTGTGGTCTCTCTTCATGACTCTTTTCCCTCATTGCTGTTAGGCAGGAGGGGTCTGGGGGAAATTTCTTTGATGCTTCCTTTTGCTTTTAAAAACTGGAAAATTTTTTTTAAGTGACCCACTTCAGGTATCTCAGCCAGGTTTTGGGGGGATAAAAAAAAATCAGTGAGCAGTTACCAGGGGACATAGGTGAAGCAGTATCTAACCTCTCCTCCTCTCTCCTCTTTTCTCTCTCCCCCTCTTCTCTCTCCTCTCTCTCTCTCTCTCTCTCTCTTCTCTCCCTCTCTCTTCTCCCCCTCCTCCTTTCTCTTTCTTCCTCCTCCTTTATTTTCTCCCTCCCTTCTCCCTCTTTTTTTCCCTCTTTTTCCCCCTACTTTTTTCCCTCCCTTCATCTTTTTTTCCCTTTCTTTTTTTTTTCCTCTTAATCTTTCTTGGGCCCCTTCCTCTTTTTTTTTTTTTTAAACCCTCCCCCTTTCCATCTCTTCCCCTCTCTCACATCCACATTCTTGCACTTTTTTCCCCCCGTAGTTTTATGAAAATGATTTTTATCTCAATTCTACAATTATCTTGCCTAATTTTAAATCAGTTATACCATATGCTTTCATATTCAATTTTATATTCATATCCAAAATCTAATTAAAATTGTGCTCCACTTTTACTTCAATTCTCCCTAATATTTCGACTACTTTTAAATACTAACTACCTTTTCAACACCAAACCGTTACCTTTTTGTCTGCATTTACCTCTGCCCCTGGTCTATTTTCTCTGCTTCCCTCCCCCCGCATTTTGGGAAAAAAGTTCTTCGTTTTTTAAAATATAATTTTCAGTTGCATAAAATATCATAGAAAGTAATTTAAGCCAAATAAACATATTTTTACCAAAAAATGACTTCAAAAGAAAACCCCGGGACATCAAAATCAACGGACCACTAAAGTAAACTCAAATCGGAAAACACTTTAAACTTCCATCCCCTGCATCAAACATTCTTTATAAAAAATCAAAGAAGCCCAAATTGGACTTGGATTGAACTGTAGTCCGGGCGAACTGCGGGATCACAAAGGGTAGCACGTTTTTTCCCTCTTCCTCTGAACCAAGTACACAGTTCTCAAACAAAATTGAAATGTGGGGAGAGATGAGTAAAGGGGAATGAAAATAGGATAGGGGAAAAAAAAAGAAATGAAAATGAAGGGGAGGGAAGTTGACATACATGCATGGCACATAAATAACACAGTACAATGTCCATGGACAACAAACACAAAAAAAACACCCCCAAAAAAAAAAAATAATAAAAATTATAAAAATAACAAATAAAAATAAATACAAAATAAGAAAAAAAAACAAAAAAAATAAACAGATGAAGAATGAAAGAAAACCTAAATCTTACCTGTGAAAAAAATTTTATCGTATACGGGGGCCCCCTCAATGGCCGTGCAATGGGCGCACCGGTTTTTTACACAGGCACTTGATCACATGCGCTTAAATTTTGACCCAAATTTTCTGGGTGCCAACCGGGGGCCCCCCCTCAAAAGTTTTTTTTTTGGGGAAAATTTCCCTTTT
>NW_023644110.1:0-8836 GCF_015228065.2 Penaeus monodon | reverse complement strand
GTTAGAACAAGTCCCCTAAAAACCAATTTAAGAAAAAAGGGAGAAAAAAAATAATACAGAAGAAAGATGATGAGGATAGTTTTTGGCCATATGAAAGGCGTTTATGAATTGAATTTTATTGCAAGTAAAAAATTACCTTGGACTTTGGTACCCGAGAAATATGCGCGAACTGCATATTGCAGAAGAATACGAATTCTAGAATATTAATACTGAATATTGCAAAGTTTCTACGTCGCGTAATATGGATTTATCATATTTTCTATGATTTTTTGCAAGGGTATTCCAAATGTGTGTCATGTGTGTGTTGGTGTGTGTTGTGTTGTGTGTGTGTGTGTGTGTGGTGTGTGTGTGTTGTGTTGTGTGTGTTGTGTGTGTGTGTGTTGTGTGTGTGTGTGTGTGTGTGCCCGCGCACGTGTCCCACGGTTTTAAAAGTACTCACCTAAAAAAAACAAAAAACCCAGATTTATACACGAAGATTAATAAAGAATCAGCTTTGGGTTTCACCCCACTCAACTCTGTGCAGTTCTTGGATTTAAAAATATGTATTTTTTATGATTCACGGTTTCAAAGAAAATGCAAACACCCCATCCAATATAAACAAGAAGATGGGAAAACCCCCTGCCTGCTATCGTAGCTAAATCAACACAGAAATTTCTGAAGATAAAGGGGTTTTTGGTGTGCAATATCCTGCGGATTCTTTCTCACGGACATATATCTGATTTTTGTATGAAATGCAAACAAGAAGTTTTGGTTTTGTGTGTGTGTTGTGTGTGTGTGTGTGTGGTGTGTGTGTTTGTGTGGAGAGAGAGAGGAGAAGAGAGAGAGAGAAGAGAGAGAGAGAGAGAAGAGAGAGAGAGAGAGAGAGAGAGAGAGAGAGAGAAGACGTAATTTATTTCAGTCTCATTACGGAGCTTCAAAAAATCTGAATATGGTACATTTCCTAGTTCTGTACAAAACTTATATAAACTTACACATATAATTGATTAGATTCTGTAAAGTTGTGTAACTACAAAAACGCCTATCTCTGTATCTATTTCTGTCTAGATCTATTGATTGATCTCTCCACCTATCCATCTAGCATTTGTGTATCGATTATTTTTTGTGTGGGCATTGCTCAGTGGTAATCGCTGACTTTGCATCGCAAGGTCCGCACTCGGTTGGCCATCTCATTTGACTCTTCTGTGATTCAGTATTCTGACATCAGCATACTGGTGTCAAAATTGGAACAGAGAAGAACTGGCGACCCTAACCGCATCATCCCCAGGCTTAGTCCCTTACTCATGTCCCTTACGTCCCCCTTGGATATGGGACGAACTTTGACTTTGACTGCCTATATTAAAGCTGTGGGTAAAATACTCGCACGATAAATAAGTACCCTGAGGTAAGTTGTCAGACTTATACCTCATAGGGATAATAGCATTGTTACTAAATAATAAAGGAATGGTACTTTCCCGGGGGTTATCGCTTACTTACTGCTTGGTTAAAGCTTTTATCTATAATGACTTCCCTTACCTCTGCAGTGTATTTTTTTCTAAAATTTTAAAAGGATATTATTACTTTTTTAATCCATAAACACAAAGCGTCCCTTTCAATTTTGGGGCCATTCCCTATTACGCCCCTGCCATTCCCTTAAAGGACCCTTTCACACGCTTCTTTCATGCAAAAAGGGAAAAATTTAAATAGGACGATTGAAATACAACACACTAGAGCCCATTAGGTTTTGCTGGAAGACCAATCACCTTATTATTGAAATCAAAGTATCTGACCATTCACTGACGAGGGAAATTACTCATGATACAAAGTTCTTGATACTTATCTCCGTGAGGGTTTCAGTTACAAATACTCACAACGGCATCATTTAGACCGGCTGAGCAAAAATTTTCCGGGGGTAAGATTCACTGAAATTGAAAAGTCATCTTCATATATACATATATACGTATATATATATTAAGATTCCATTGATGTTTATATATTTAAGCCTATACATATACTACCTATATATATATATATATATATATATATATATATTTTTAAATATATTATAATATATATATATATATTGATATATATTTATATATATCATAATATATGTATGAAATTTTGTGTATATATAAATAAATTTAAATAAATAAATAATAAAATATATATGTATGTATGTATGTATGTATATTTAATATATTATATATTTATATTATATATATTATATATTAAAGTAAAATTATATATATATATACTATATATTATATTATATTGTGTGTGTGTGTGTGTGTGTTTTGTGTGTGTGGTGTGGTGTGTGGTGTGTGTGTGTGTTTGGTGTGTGTGTGTGTGTGGGGTGTGTGTAATGTGGTGTATGTGTGTTTTTTCTTTTGTGTGTGTGTTTTGTGTGTCCGTCTGTGTATGTTGCGTGTGATTATATATATTTTATATATAAAATATATAATATATATAATTTATTTTAGTTTTAAAAAAAATAAAAATTTTTAGATGAAATTTAATAAAAAATTTTTTTTCATATTAAATTTTAAAAACCCCCTTGAAAAAAACAAAAAAGGAATGAAAAATCATAATTCCACCCCAACACACACCAACACAGAAAAAAAAAAAGGGGTCACACACTTAAAACCTCCACAAAAACCCAACACAAAATAAAACAGCACAGTGTGTTAAAAACCCCAATCGGGGAAAATTCACAAACACACACCCCAACACCAAAACACTACACAATTATAAAATTATATTTTATATATATGGGTTATTTAGTATTTATTTTAATTATTTTTAATAATAAGATTAAATATAACATTATGAAACCACACACATACACCCCCTTACCATCCACACGCTTTTACAAAACATACAAAACACAACACACACCCCACACACACACACACACACACCCCAATACACACCAAAAAAAACCCCACACACGACACCACAACCCCATATTAAAATATAAAATATTATATATATATAAATTAAATATTATATATTTTATTATAATTTTATTTTGTATTTTTAAAAAGGCTTTAAATCGGGTTTTATAAATATGTATAGGCACACACACCCACAATAACACACAGCGCAACATTTAAACACACACAAAACCACTCACACACACACACACACCACTCCCCACTAGCACACATCCCCAAAGCACTACACAAATTAAATATTTAATATTTTTATGATATTTAATATTAAATTATAAAAATTAATATATATACATTTATATATTTTTAATAAAATATATATATTATTTTTTACTTTTATTTATAGTTATTAAAACTAATTATTAGATAAAATTTAAATTTTATCATTTTAAAATTTTATATTTCCCTTATATATTATTATATTATATATATAATTTATAAAACAAATATATATTTTTATTATTTATATATAAAAATATATTTATAAAATATTATTAATAAATTTAGTTTTTAATTTTTAATATAAACCTTTAAAAACCCCTTAAAAAGGCATATAGCTACATATTATGGGAATTATGTCTATATACTTATAATTAAAATATATAAAATATTATTATATATATATGATATAAATTATATTTTATATATCCATATAAAAATAATTATACATATATATATATATATTATTTTATTATAATAAATAGATTATTTTCTTTTATAATATCTATATATCTTAATTATATAAAAATATTATTGTGTGTGTGTTTTTGTGGGGTTTTGTGTGTGGGGTGTGTGTGTGGGGTTGGGGTGTGTGTGTGTGTGTGTGTGTGGTGTTGTGGGGATAACTGAATTTTGTTATGAAAAAGGGAAAAAATTCTTAATATGTTTAGGTTTTTTGTATACGGGTTAAATGTTTAAAAACTATTAGAGATCAAGGGCGGGCTTTTTTCCGGGAAAAAGCAATGGCCTTCGGGGCGGGTGTGGGGGGGCCTTTGGTGTCTATTTTAAAATTCGGGTTGAGTCAACTCACAAGGCAGGTACTAAGAAATTTAAATTTTAGAACCATTACACGGCCCAAAAAAGGAGGGTTTTTATTGATCTTTTAAATGCAGGCCCGGGGTATAAAATAAACCCTAAATAACACGTAGCTCTTTTAAAGGGAAATGCTGAGTCTAATGAGGGGTTTTATTTTGGGATAATGAAATTGCATATGAAATTTCTGTTGGCTTTATATTTTGTAATTTTGTAAATTTGGATTTAAACTAGGGAAAGAATTAAATTTCCCAAAAAAGGAAGGGTATGTAGAGGGAGGGGGCAATCCAAGTGCCCAAAGTTTTATAAAAGGAAAACTTGGATGGAAAGGTACCTACAACACTACTGGCTTAAAATATACACTACATGTTTTTTGCTCGATGAAAGGGGTATAGATTTTGAAAAAGGGGGGAATTATGCGAATCAGAATGTTTTTTAAGATATACAAAATAAAAAATTTAATTTACAAAGATTTTTTTCTTTATTCACAAAACCTGGGCAAGGGCAGTTTTTAGGGGAAAAAAAGTATTTTATCTTTGGCAAAGGACTGTATAGTTTTGTGGGAAAATTAAAACGATAAAGAATAATAACAAAAACCTATAGTTTTAAAAAAACGGGAACAAATTTTTGGACCGGGAGGGAATTATAATAAAACTTTATCCTTTTTTCACTTCTGAAATTTTAAATATTTTAATGATACAGAGAAACCCTCTAAGTATAAAAAAATTTAGTGTTTAAAATTTAAACCCCCGGGCTATCAGGGCAGACAACGAAAAGGGGGAATTTTAAAAGTCGTTTAAAAAAATCCCAATTCTATACAAAAACCAAAAAAACCTCTCTCCTTTAAACATGTTTTTAAATTTCGCTGACTTTTAACGGGATTTCCCTCATGGGGCTTGTTTGGCAAAACAAAACCCAAATATACATTTAAAATTTTTTAAAAAACCTTTTCTTTTTGAAACGTTTATAAATTTCCTAAATCAAAACCGATACGCACTTCATTTTTGGGGGAAGAGCTGAAAAATGTTGGGGGTTTTATTTTGAGTTAAACTTTTCCCATCACTATTTTTAATGTGATTCATTTTTTAAATTTTAAACCTCTCCGGGAAAACTTGGCAGGGGGGCACACGGGGGGGAAAGGTAATAATATTGGATCGTGGACAATCGAAAAATAAACACTTTTCTAAAATTAAATTTTTAGTGGATTTTGGGGATACTGGTATGTTTTCTCTGTCTTCTTTTAAAATGGGAAACCAATAAGGGGATATAACTGAACTGCAGGTTGGAGTTCCTGGGGAGAAAATACAAAACACGTCATCAGCACCTTCCAACGCCTCCTTTTCCCTTGCTCACTTCACCTCCGACGCAAGGCCGAAAAGATCATGAACGATCAAGAGGGGGCCCCAACACAGAACACGACCAACCGATTAATCATCCCAAAACTCGGAGTTGACAGAACGCCCTGAGGCAGTGTGGGCCGCCCAATGAATAATAGGCTACCACTTCAGTCAAGACAATCGGTGATATTTCAGGAAGAAAGGTCAGGCTTTCAACAGACCTCTTAGCCAGGGGGTACAGCTATCTTGCGGTGGCTGAGACAAAGTATAAATATGTGAGACGGGGGAAAAGGGAGTCCAAGACCACACCCAAACGCGCTCCGACGTCATGACAAAGGAGCGCCTTTGTTGTTCGTCGACACCGACGGCCATCTCCCAAATGGTCCAGGCCTCCATCATAAAACAAGGGCCCGCCCCCACGACAAGGAAAATAGTAAAGCGGCGTTCACCAATTCAACCAACAACTTCTAACCTGCAATTGGGGCCAGAATTAACCAAAGTCGTGGCACACCTAATTTACGACCGACGGGACCTGACCAAATATATATGCCTCTGTGAAGAAGCACTACATCGAATATGCCTTAATTTTGGTATATTCGTGTATTTTCTTGTCCTATACTCTTCGTTGTTCTATTTGTAGTGTGTGTGTGTGTGTGTGTGTGTGTGTGTTGTGTGTGTGTGTGTGTGTGTGTGTGTGTGTGTGTGTGTGTGTGTGTGTGTGTGTGCATCTGTGTATATATGCAAGTAAGTATTGGAATATATAATATATATTATATATTATATATATATATATATATATATATCTATATATATATTATATATAGATAGATAGATAGATAGATAGATAGATAGTATAGACAGATAGATATAGATATTTATTTATAGATAGATAGATAGATAGATAGATAGATAGATAGACACATAAGCGCAAAAGCTAACCATGATCATGGTGTACTCGTTCGTCTAAGTTTCACTGAAAATTAAATTAACATTGTTGTGGACTGACATCTACATCACCTTTTTTATTACTCTAATCAGATTCATCCTCCGTGACCAAAGTACACAGACTATTTTTTTTTAGTTTCAGTTTTATGAGGAACTTTAGTACCGATGAAAACTCGATAAAAAAAGGAAAATTGAAAAAATATAATCGTTTTATTCATTTTGGGTTGGCTGTCCCAAAACGATAAATTAGTTTTTTCTTTCCTTGACGATTTTTTCAGAAGTACTAAACCATGGGTCGCGCAGCCTTTTTGTGAACGCAACTTTTTTTTTCTCTAGGAAAATATTTCAAGCATAGGAAACTGCATAAAGAAAGTATAATGTCCGTCTTCAGTATTTTGGGCATATTTAACGTGGAAATTTCTCATTATAACGAAAAAACTGAATATTAACAAATGCCATCTTTATTAAATGAAACTAACCACTTCCTCACTATAAATACATAAATATCACATTCAGCCAGATAATTCTAAACGGTATTTACACATTTCACATTTTCCTTACTATTTTACCATCTACATAAACATTACTGTTTTTATTGCCACTAATATTGCAATACAGTTTACAGCAATGAGTATAAATCAGAGTAAATTATTGTGGTAAATATTTCCCCAACGAAATTTAAAATGCTAATAATATTGGTGCAAATACGAGTCCACTTGTATTTTAACAAACGCAATATTTTCATTGAATGTATGTTGTTTAGTTTAGTTTTTTTTTTTTTTTTCAAATTTCCAAATCATTACCATCTATCATTGTGTTGTAATGACCTTCATAAAGCAAACTCATCTTTATGCCCGGGGAAAAACGCAAATCAGAGCAAACATCCTTTATATTTTAGCCAATAAAAATGTAATTGCTAATTTCCCTTTAACTCGAGGCACCGAAGAAACGCGCACCGTGTACGAAAGCGGATAAACAAAACGAAAGTTCAGCTATACCCCAAAGCATATAATCATAAATTTTATAAATTTTATAATGATGATGACGATGACAATGACATGACAATGACGATGACGGATGACGATGACGATGATGGTGATGGTGATGACGAGGCTGATGTTGATGCTGCTGTTGCCGATGATGATGGTGATTGTGATAGTGACAGTGATGGTGAAGTGATGCTGATAATGGATAAATAAAACAGGGTTTAGCAGAGGCAAGGGGCTGCACATAAGTAGCCTAACCATGAGTAGGTGGGGGAAGGTTGAACAAAGGAAATAAACCAAACTACACCATCTTGTTTCTTCTTCCATATTTTTTTATTGTCTATAATCCCTAGAAGTACGTTTTTCTTGCTAAAGTCAGTTCACAGGTCGCTTAGTAACCCCTAAAAACCTTGCGTGCTGGAACCACCAGTGAGTCTAGGCAAGGCCATTAATTAGCTTGAACATTATAACTGGCTCATTTAAGTTTGGTGTGTGTGGTGTGTGTGTGTGTGGTGTGTGTGTGTGTGTGTGGTGTGTGTGTTGTGTGTGTGTGTGTGTGTTTGTGTGTGTGTGTGTGGTGTGTTGTGTATGTTATGTCGCATGCGAAACGTTCCCATTACTTTCGTCTTCGTGAGGAAATAATACAAATTATGAAATCGAAATTTTTTCCTCCTTTGGGACTCTAAAAGAAAGCATCGCAGATAATGCGAAAATATCCCACATCGTAAATACGACATATAAAGTTTTTCGTGCATCTTGATATTATTTATTATATGTTTAAGAGCTGTGTAAACTCGTCTTGTGAACTCCTCTTTTAAACCTTTTTATATCAAATTTTAGTTGGAATATGAACCACGTAAATATTGTGACAAAGGTATGATTATTTACTTGCTGTGTGTGTGGTGTGTCTGGGGCATGCTGCTAGTGCAACCTTATAATTCGGTAGAAGAATAAAATGTGGGATTTTTTAATGGATCGTATGTAAATTAAGTATATTGAAATTGGGGATGCTCTAGCAACGCTGAATTAAATTTAAAAAAAAAAAAAAAAAAAAAATCTAGATGATTGATAACAGTTTCGAAACCTTTTTGCATGTTTTCAAGGATTTTTAAAACTGCTGCCTTGTCCCCTAATAACACTGTATAGGATTTACTTCTGTCGTTCGTACTTACTATACCTCCTCTTTTCTCTCGATTCTCACTCTCTCTCTCTCTCTCTCTCTCTCTCTCTTTTCCCCCTCCTCCTCTCTCCCTCTCTCCCTTCTCTCCTCTCTCTCTCTCTCTTCTCTCTCTACATAATTTTCTATAATTATCTTAAAAATATTATAATATATATATATTATATGTATATATATAATATACACATATACCACACACACAAACCAAAACCCCACACACCCCACACACAACATACACACACCACACACACCACACAACACACCCCACACACACACAAACACACACACACCACACACACCACACACACACACACACACCACACACAAAACACACACACATTGCCCATCTGCAATATAAAAATACTCTAACACACACAACACACCACACAAACTATATGCTGTTGTGGTGTGGAAATATATTATATTTCG
>NW_023644109.1:17500-37958 GCF_015228065.2 Penaeus monodon | reverse complement strand
TCCCACATTCAATTGTTATACGACTTCTAACGTAACACATATCATCTACTAACCCCTCTATACCTTTTCACTTTTTAGCTATTACGCCTTTCTATAGTGATATATGACCTTTGATGTCTAGCACATATATTTTGCTTTGTAACGATTAACCATTAACCATTGTGCTGCCCATTTCCTAAGATGTGAGATCTGTGTTGAAAGGAGCAAGTGCTGGGCTGGCTTTGGGCTCTGGACAGCCTTAGAGAGCAATGGACACAGTATTCTCGTTTGGTTGTCTAGCCTTTATTCCTCATAGGAAAACCCTGAGGGGTGAACCATTTCTCTTCCCCACATACGCCTGGCTTATCATGGCCAGTAATGATTTTGAGCCCTATTAGGGGCAATGAGGCTTTATCAACTAGTACCACTGACTTCAACTTCGGTTCCCTGACCCTGGGTCTGCTTTGATCACGAATCCGAAACACTACTACCTAACACTACTACTACTACCCCCCTCAATACCTGCTGTCAGTCCAATCCAAGACACCCACTCAGGTCATTTTACCCTAGCTTCAGAAAACATTCCTTCCTCTTCTTCCCTACATCCCCCACACAATTTCCTCATCCTCCACAGTCTTTTTCGTATTCTACCTCATTCAACACCACTCCCTCTTCCTCCCGTAATAAAGCCGGATGGGGTAATAGATAAAGAATATATTTTTTAATAATTAATGACATGCAGTTTTATTTTGCTTCTAAATTGCACCTGTGTGCAAGGAATGGCCGGGTTACCATCCACTGGCGGCGAGGGATTTGAGCGCAGGTCAACAAGATTGCTAAAGGAGATCTCTACCGCTGGGATGGAGGGGATAAAGGAGAGGATATTGCAGCCTTAACGTCCACCTCTCCGCAGTGCTATCTCTCAAAATTACTCCCACTTTCCACACGCCCCTATCCTTCTACCTCTACCTCTAGAAACATCAGATCAATTTTTCATGGTCAGACAGAAAGCATGTTGCGACGAGGTTTTTCTCTCACTCCCAACAATAATGTCTTTCGCTCTACACCTCCCCTTGCCTCCCAAGATGTTCTATATCTCCCCACCCCTTCACCCCCCCCCCTCTCCCAGTCCTGATTCTTTTACATTCTAAATTCGGACACCCCAATCTCCACCACTATTCCAGACACTCCAATCTCTACTTCCCCGATACCTACCCCTCTTCCTCCTCGCACAGATAAGGTAAACGCTTTCACCTCATCTCCTACCCCATCCTCTCCACAACCTCTCCTCCGCCCCTCAAACGTCTATCCCTCTCTCCCTCTCATAAGAAAACCTTTGTTTCTCAGTCCTCCCTAACCAATTCCACTTCGGAAACGCTCAAAGACATTGGAAATTATCTAATCATGACCAAAATAACATGCCTTCACCTCACCCATCCTCCAGTCTCTCTGTTCCCTTTCTTCTACACTGAAAGTAAAGCTGACATCCGTCCTCCTCCTACTCATGTTCCCCCCTACACCCATTTCTCCCACTCTCTACCTGCTTCAGCTGCACCCCCTTTCCTTTCCCATAATCTCTTCCGCTTCCCCTGGATACATAGGTGATCCTTTGTTACACCAACCCTCTTCCCTGGATTCACTGGATCTAATTAACCCCTTTCCTCTTTCTTAATCCGTGCCTCACCCTACGGACATCCTTGCAAAATCCCACATTTCTTCATCTGACAACTTTGATGTAATCACCCTTGTTAATCCCTACCCTCCTGAACGATATACAACTTCTGACGTGTAGCCCACATAAGCATCAACTAACCCCCTCTTCACCCTTTTCACTATTACACCTTTTTATAGTGCTACTATGTAGCACTATAAAAAGTCACAAGTGATTTCTTTTGTCCCCCCCCTCTTGACATTCCTTCTTAATTCACCTCTTCTTCCTGATCCCTTTATTCGTTGCTTAACTGTCTAAACTGGAATATTCACGGTTTCCATTCGCCCTTTCTTCCTATAATACACCTTTTCCTTTGACAACATGTTCTCATTCCTGAAACGCATACTTTATCCTTCAGTTTTTTTATTCGCCCTTAAAAGCCCCCCCTTTCCCTTTTTGGTAATCCCTATTTACTCTTACCCTCTTCAATATCATATTAAACTAAAGTACTGCAAGACTTGATTTGTAGCATATTTAGTCCTACATGACCTATGATGTCTAGCACTTTCTTTGCCTTTTTAAGCATTAACCATTCCTGCAATGGACATTGTCATTCTAAAGTGCTCCACATTTTTGGTTATAAAGTAAACATTACATTTTTTAGGAGTAATAATGAATCCATCGTAACCCTTTCAATATCCGTTTGGCTATACACTGTAAAATATGTTTTTTTTTATCCTTGCGATTTTAATGTTGTATGGACCTTTGGAACTAGTCATTCGTTTTGGTTTTGAATGCAGTAACACTTTTGCAATACACGACATATTTCGTTTTACATCGGAATAATAATGACAAGATAAACATTTTTTTTAATATATTGGTGTTAAACAGTATATAGCTCAATAAAATTCAAGAAATAACAAAATTGCAGGGCAGTGAATATGTACCATAACTTCAGTATTTGAGTTATGGCCAAAATGAATGTTGGGATGGAAAGCTAGGTGAAATTATATCAACAGACTGTATTACTTTTTAAACATTTAGTACTTCAGGGCTGCCCAAATTTAACAGTTCTCGAGTGTCTGGTTTACCAACGCCATTATGAAGTGCACCATACTAGCACAAAGCTTTAATCATACGGTAAAAATGTAATAACCAATGTGAAGTGTGCTGAGAGCACAAATTTCGTCTCAACCAATTTGTACGGTCTTTTTCTCTCCCCCTTTCCTTTTCCTCCCCTTCCCTAACCCCCTTCTGCCCGTTTAGTTTCTAAGATGCGAGAGCCGTGTTGAAAGGGGGAATAGGCTAGCTTTGGGTCAGTTAGAACGGACTCAGGGAGCCATGGGCACAGTATTCCCCTGTTTTAGATATCTAGGTCTTATCTTTCATGGGGACCCTGAGGGGTGAACCATTTCTCTTTCCCACAAACTCCAGGTTTACTTGGCCATGATCGTTCAAAGTGCCCTGCGTAGTCACGTACGTGTGTCAATTGTGATGGCTCGCATATATATTTTATAGGGGCTGCCCTACTTATAAATTCGAGTCTGAGATAGCCAGTCCTCAGATTCAAAGTTAGCTCACTTTACGCGAGGCCTGGTAGTTACGTAAGTGAAAAGTCGTTTTTATGTGTATTCTAATTCCACGCTTGTTTTTGCATAAACTGTAAATATTAGAGGAAAAAGTTTATGAGATAATCTAGTTCAGAAATTTATTTTCTTATTTTTTTGGTAGCTAAGGGTTTTACCCGTGTGATTCATGGTTTTGGAGAAAAACGGGAAAATGTGGGAAAATGTAACTTCCAAAAGGTTTGAAGGTGTGATTTAAAACAATTTCAAACTACCAGATTTGTCACATATGGATATGGTGTTCCTAAGAGTCCATACAACTTGTTCATCCCATAAAACAAACTATTACCATTTGTTTTACTATAAAAATTCTCAGGGCCTAAAGAACACTTAATCTAAGCAACCCACGCCATCGCTGCACATCACCTTGACATTAAGCCCCATCCAGTTTAACATTCTTCAAATATCATACATCAGTTACTGAATGTATTCGACGATTGCCGCAAATTTTTTCTCTTTTCAGGGAAAATACAGAATAACGTGTTTTAAGTGGTTAATTCCAACCAAGATCAAGAGTGGTCCACCATCTCCAGAAAGGGAAAGCCTTCAGGTCTTTCAGAAATGATGAGTGGAAATACGTGACGTTGTTAAGACGATATATGTCCCAATGAATGAGTGGGAATGCAACAGGGATTAAATTTTAAATGCAACAACAAAAAAATAACAAACCGGTAAGCCCAATCAGGAAAAGGATGTGAATATAATCAAAAATGCATGTAAAGAATTGACGGATGATATTTACAAGATCAAGTTCTCCAAGGATTACTAGCTGATTGCCACTGATGGGAAATTGGGAATCCCAGGATGGCGGCAATAGTACTAAAAACTACAGCAAGCAGTCGGCCGGCCGTTAAGGCAAAAGAAGTAATTATTGTACATAGAGAAAACCATTAGATGCATAAAAATATTATCTCATACTTTGAAGTACTTTTTTAATATTTCCGGATGATTTCATGAACTGATCTTGAGTCTACGTCTACAACTTTCACAGATATATTTCCTGAAAATTCTTCCCAAAGTCCTGCAATAATAATTACAACAACAACAACACAACAATAAAAATATAATAATAATAATAAAATGACCACAGCAAAAACCCCTTGAATTTCCCAAGGATGGGGATCATGTTCTCTACATAATGTGAAACTAATGATCAGACCTTGAAAACAGAGATAACATTTCGTAAAAATCTTCCGACAAGGTCGATCATGGGGTGATACTCGGAATGAAAATGACGGTGGATATACATTCCAACGGGGAAAAACAGTTTATGTATAGTTGATGAATCAGAGAGCAGAGAAATATTTATAAAAGACACAGGCTTCTTTATGAAGAGCGACAGTCTCCACGCGGAACAAGTGTAATTGGGGAATGGGCAAAATTAATTCGTTAATGGCTCAATATTGTTTAATAGTGCACCGAAGAATATTAGCGATATAATTGAACTTTGGGAATATTTACTAGAAAATTCTATGACTGGTTTAATTCAATACCTTTTGAACCAAATAATTAAAGGCCAGTACCATATCAATCCCTCTCAATTCCTAGGAGCAGTCAGGCGTGGGTCAAGATGGCCCTACATGTATATTATGTTACTAGCGTGGTTCTCACCAGAAGTACACATTAATAAAATATGTACCTTGCCTTCAATCTCCATGTAATGGGACCGTCAGAGAAAAGGGAAATGGACACTGTACAGGATCTACGAAAATAACCCTCTTTTTGCGTTTACTACACCTTTTAAAGAGCTGCGAATAGATCAAGGTGTTACACCATATTTAAATCTGGTATTTATGTACATAGTCTTTGATCATACCATCATGCACTTGGAATGACATGCACAGTGCCTGGATCCACGGGGACCAGCTGTGCTATCAACAGCCTTGAGCGATCAAACCTGTATGGTACTATATGGTGATATATGATATCAAAAAGTAGAGGACGTTTGATATAATGCACGGCGAAAATGTACATGAAATAATCTGCGTTCTATATATTATAATGTTTTTTATTGTTACCAATTCCATTCCGTTTATAGTTTTCCCAAAATTTTTTTGAAAGTTACCCATGCACTTGCATTCATTTTCTTCTACAAACCACAATATTAGACATAACAGATTTATTCTGAATTTAAATCGCGAATCCTAATAAGCAAAATAGATACACAGAACTTTAATAATTTAAAATCAATCAAATATCAAGTCTATATTGAAATCAGAGTAAGCTGCAGTAAGTGTCGATTTAAAAGATACAGAAGAAATCTTTTTATCTAGCACCTCGTCGTCCCGGAAAGCTTGTAAACAATGGCAGATTCAGGACTGACTTTTCATCGAGTTTTTACGAAAGTACAGTCCACATTACCTCATTGTATTGAGAATAATGATGCCCAATCTATTACCGACATCTTCTCATCAAAAATTAAGTAAGTGTACTTTTTCCAGTAACATATATTAGTCTCTTTGTATGTTCGAAAAATGATAGAAGAAATTTAATTTCACATTTCTCTATAAAGCTTTGCCTGTCACTCATGAAATATCAGGGGAACATTAAAAATATGCGAAATTACGAAGAAAAAGGTGCTGTGCTACCTTTTATAAAATTTAAAAACTGTACCTGCAGTGATCGATTCTCTCGTGCCAGCCTACAAACCTCCACAATGTATGTGCTGGTAAGATAGAGCTTGTAGACTTCCCTAGTAAAGGCCATAACGCTGCTGGATTTTTATTTCTAGAAAATTCCTTGAGATTGTTGAGAAAGTGACTACACTCCTCTGAGACTAAGTCCTTACTCCAACTTACAACCTTACAACCTTGAGGGTACTCCAAGGATCAATCTGTAAATGTCACTGTACAAAACAAAATCTTCATAACCTAAGGACTTTGCCTGTGAATTTGGCCCCCATACGCGTCTGTCATGGCCTGTTTTCCTCATTTCTGATTTATTCTTTTAAAAGTGCATATTATTTTTTTGTATCATTGAGTGTATTTTTTTCAGATAATATAGAAGACATGAAATTTTAGTAAACAAACATGAAGTGCTACTAAAGTGCAAGAACAAGATGCAGACTAATTAAACCTTACTGCCGGGCCACAAACATCTTGATCTGCCGGGTACGGCTATAAGTGGTGACATGCTAGAGTGCATTGAGCAGAAAGTTCCGCTACATGTAGCAAACTCCTGCTTCTAATGGCAGGACAGTTGCCAGAAATCAATGGAGTCTGTGATGCCGAAAGATTTCTAATACCATCACTAATGGATTAAGATAGTCAAATTTAAAATGTGGAAAGATATACTTATGTCAGAATGTTAAACTAAAGGTGCCAAAATTTGTCACTTGGAGACTAAGTCAAACCATGCAACTCAGAAGATGGCACTCAGGAAGTAGTATGTGTACTATTATCTATTTACATGGAATTTCACATTATTATATCATACTTTTCCTCAAATGATATAAAATAACATTACATTTCATTAATTTAGGTAATTCCTCTAATCTATTTACATTGTATGCTCCATAAAATTTAGTGTGATGTTGCTGTATGGTGCAATAATATGCAATTTGCCATGACATTGGGTACAGAAGTCATATGGGTGTTGTCGCACATGGTATTCAAACTTGTGTAGAAAGTGTAATGAGCTGGTGAAATGTTTTGTCAGTGATATGATTTAGGTCATTTTTTGGAAATAGTACAGGTGGCCATTTCTTTCAAACATGCATTTTTCTAGTTGATTTTGTTGTGTTTCGTATGTTTTCAACCTGCATTTCAACTGCAAACCACCACTTCTATGAGTTTTGAGTACCAACCTCTGCAATCACAGTCATTATGCATGCATTTCAAATTTCAAAGTTCCTCACATTTCTCTTAACAGGGGGCTTCTCCCCTGTCATCCCAGGTGAGGGTAAGGGGCTGTTGCCCCTATACCCCTACCAGGATAACAAATCTTCACCTCATATGCACGGCACGAGAAATCCTCAATAACATGATGTAACATGACATGACACAACCCCCAGCTGATAATTGGAATACATAATAAAGACTAAGAGATATATCTTCCTATAGTATATGGTATGCCTCACAGTCTACTGGTTATTGTGTACCTCTCCGTATACTCAATCCATCGGTGAATACTTAGAGGATGTCTTCCTGGTTAGGTTTTGGTGGTATAGGGGTTCTGCATTGTAATTACTAGATCCTTGATAGCTTCAGAATGAGAGCAATCCACTAGTACCAGTATTGTTGTGATTTGTAAGTGTTTACCCTGGGTTATTACTTATCACACATGATAATCTGCCCATGTAACATGTTTTTCAAAAAGATGCTCTAAGCTTAGGCAAACTGAGGATGCTATTCTTGTAAAGTTGCAGTCTCTGGTACAAGAAATAATCTGTAGACACTAATGGTAATGCCACAGATATGTGTAAAATATCGTGGAAAATGCTACTCACAACTGAAGTCCACATGGTGCTCATGAGTGTCAGCTCTGTCTTGCTGTGCATACCAAGGTGAAGACAATGTTTGCCAAGTGGGTGTTATGAGGCAGAGCCCTCCATCAACCTCCCCTCGGGCAGTGAACAAAGGGCATGCCCAGTCACAGTAACAGATTGTTGTATAAATTTTTGCCTCTGGTGGGTGTATTCACCCTAAAGAATTTCCATTGAGACCAAAGGCAGACAGTACTATGGATTAATAAAATGCCCATATTTTTACACCATTGTATGAGCTTGAAGTGAAACAATTCATAGTTTGTTATAAGGTATATTAATTTTTTGGTCAGATTTTGCATTATTTGTTTTAATAATTGTCAATATTACATTCATGTAATAGAGTTTTTATTTTATCAAAATAACAGAAATGTAACTTCAAGCTCACTTAGATTAATGCATTAGCACTGGATAATTGCAATATCCACTGTAGTTTTGTTTTGTGAATTTTGTTGACATGCGGATGGCTCCAGGAGCATTTAGTCATCAAAATGACTTACCTGAACTTATGTAATATCCCCATTCCTTTAATTTAATTTTATTTTTTCAATGCTATTAATATTGCTGTTATTATTGTGATTATTATTCAATTGGGACTATTATATATTATTATCAATACTAGAGCAATAAGAAATAAGAAATATATATCTCTCCAAAATCAAGGAAAAGGGTTATCAGCCTGGACTAGTAACTGATGCCTTGGTGACGAAGCTCTTGCGGTGCTATATGTATGTATCAAAATTAGTAAACTAGAATCACAGTGTCATGCAGTCTGTTTTTGCCATTCCAGCATTATTTGAGTTAAGGAAATGTATTTTTTTACCTAGTATAAGAAACTTTAGACAGAATCCTTAACAGAGATGTGAAAGTAATTATGGGAGACCTCAACACCAAAGTAGGCAAAAATGATCTAAAAAATGACATCTGTGGAAATTCGGCCTTGGAGATATAATGAAGAGGCAAAGATTTTATTGAATTCTGTAGTACAAATAATCTAGTTATATGCCAACACATTGTTCCAACACACCCAAGACACTAGTACATGTGGTTTTCACCAGACAAAAGAACACGCAACCAAATTGACTACATTGTGTTGAACCAGAAATGGAAAAGTTGTATAAAAAATGCCAAGACAAGACCTGGTGCTGATTGCAACAGTGACCACCAACTACTACTATCGACTTTCAAATAAGACTCAAAAAATGGAGCGTCCAACATCACCTCTAAAGCTCAACTACAAAACTCTTGACAACAATTACAGAATTACAGTGTCAACAAATTTGAATTGCTCAATGAGTGTGAGATGATAAAACACCAAATGAGTTGTGGGAAGAAGGAAAAAGAACTGCTGACGCGTGCTTAAGAAACTATCGCCAAAAGAAAAAGACAAATTCCCCCTTGGATATCTGAAGAAACACTAAGTGAAATTGAAACAAGAAGATGCCTGAAATCAAAGGGTATCAATAATCCAGTTGACAAAGTAATTTACAAAACTAAAATACAAAAATTCAAAGATTGTTGCGACGAGATAAGGAAAAATATTTAAATGAACATTGCCAGAGAATTGAAAACTGTTCTATCAATAGGACAACTAAAGAACTTTACCAACGAGTACGAAACATTACATGAAAATTTAAACCTACAATGGACACTATCAAAACTGAAGATGGACTAGTTTTAGTGATGGAAAAGAAGTCAAAGATAGATGGAATCAATATTGTTCCAACCTATACAAAAGAATAAAGATCTAACAACAACATTAATAGACTCAATGACAGCGAAGATGAACCACCGCCGCTGCTAGACGAAGTTATAAAAGTCATAAAAGAATTAAAGCCTGGGAATAGATGAAATTACAGCAGAACTAATCAAGAATGCTGGCGAAAGTGTTGAATACTTCTTCTACAAACTTTGTACAAAAATTTGGAATGAAAGATGGCGAGAAGACTGGGTAAAATCAGTCTTTACTCCCATACCTAAAAAAGGTGACTTACTCCGATGCAATAGTAACAAGACAATTGCTTTAAAAAGTCACAGCAGCAAAATTTTGTTGAAAATTATTGCTGAATGAATGAAGTTAAAAGTTAAGAGAAGAAAATGCAGACGAACAAGCAGGTTTTTTCCCTGGAAAAGGTACCAGAAACCAATCCTAAATCTGAAGTTGATCATGGAGAGGAGCGGAGAGCATCAAAGGGACCTGTGCCTGTGTTTCATCGATTGCTCGAAGCTTTTGATGCTGTTGATCATGATGTCCTCTGGAATAACATGAACAATATGAGGTTTCCAAAGCACATCATCCAGCTGGTAAAAGCTATGTATGACCAACACAAGCAGCTGTGGAACCACTTGTGGGTTGGCAGAGTGGTTCGAGGTCAGCCAGGGAGTGCGACAAGGTTACATTCTGTCTCCGCACCTTTTTGATATATATTTTGAGGCAGTTGTGAGAGGCGTTCTGGAGAATTTTGAGGGAACTGTAGATGTTGGATGGTACAAAATGTCAAATCTGGGATGCGCCGATGATATAGTTTTGGTTGCCAGCAGTATCATTGAACTACCAACAACTGCTAGATAAAGTTAGAGAAGCGGGCGAGGTGGCTGGTTTATTTCTTAATGCCAAGAAAAACTAAGACCATGAAGATTCAAAGATGGCCGGCAGTGGGCGATGGTGAGCATGTTACAGTCAATGGGGTGGTTGTGGAAAAAGTGAAGGAGTTCACTTGTCTTGGAGCTGTTTTGCTAATACATATGGTGATTCACCGGAATAAAAGGAGGAATTGCTATTGCCAGTGACGCCGCAGTTGCTCTCAGTAGCATCTGGAAAACCGAAGCATTGCCTTGCGGACAGGCTGAGGTTATTGAACTCATTAGTTTTCCCAGTTGTGTCATATGGTTCTGAGTGTTGGGTGCTGAAGAAGATAGACAGAAGGGGTCATAGTTTTGAACTGTGGTGTTGCAGACGAGTGCTGCATGTTGACTGGACGGAGGGGAAAACGAGTGATGAGGTGCTGAAGAAAATAAATTGTGGGGACCAGCTGTTGGACATCTTGAATGGAAGGAAACTAAAGGTTATTGGTCATGTGATGAGAAGTGAAGTATTGAGAAAACTTGCTGACAGGGATGGTGATAGGAAACAAGGAAGAGGCAAACCGAAGACAAGACTGAGTGACAACATCAAAGATATTTGCGGCTGTCGATGGTACAAGTGGAAAGAAAAGCGCAAGATCGAGTTGAGTGGCGAAGGATGGTGGAGAGGTCGATAGCTGCTCAAACATGAGCATACAGTTATTGATGATGATAAGTGTGCAGCTACATGAGGATCTATCTCTGCCAACCCTAGTTCTTGAACAATACTGCACAAAACTATTTGCCATAAACTGGATACTCAGAACATATTGGTGTTGAAAACTTGCACCTGAAAATAGTGAGTGTCATTGTTGGTCCAGGTGTTTAAGTACCTGTGTAATGACTTCCAAATTCAATTAAGCAATTTAATTAATTCCCAAGTATATTAAATAATAGAAAGTTCACTGCCTGGAGACAACTGTGTTCACTGTGCACACAGTACACCATTATGAATAATAATAAAATAGTATAGGTTACATTTTTAAATGAAAAAATAGTCTTACATTAGGCAAAAATAAAGTGTGTTCTGTATTATTTGTATAGCCCCCTCTCCTTAAAACCCTCCCAAGCCATTGGATGATGAGGGCGAAAGGTTATTATAGAAAAGTAATGTCAGGTAGAAATTTTGTCAGCAAAGCATATTTTCATAGTTAAATTATTTACTCATTGTATAATGTGTGCTTGATAATTTCAATTTTATGCTTATGTAGACTATTTTATGTGTGTCAGCATTTGACAGAGAGAAACACATTGTGACTTATATAATTTCACATAAAACACCAACACGCTATAAGAGAAATTAAACCATCTTTACTAATGTTTGGTACGTTCAAGATTATTTGTTGTCTGCAATGTAGATAAGTAGAATTTGAGGTTATTATTTTTGCTAAAAGTTGGCTCTATTTTCATAGAAAATTGATTAGTAAAATGCTTGCATATCATTATCATTATTTATTTTTTTTAATTATCATTATCATTACTATTGTTGATATAATAACTTCTTAATTTTGTTGATCCAGGTATTGTTAAAATAGTAAAGATGTATGAAAGATAAATATCCCACAGGGACCATAATTACAAATACAGTCCATCTTTTTGTGCAATGGTAGTATGGCTTTGGTAATAGGATGTTAGTATTATGACTTTATTACATGATTCTGTTGTTATCCTTCACTTCTGCAAATTAGTTTCGAAGTAACTATATTTACAGGAAAATAATAAGATGTCTATTGACTAGTGTTGTGGGACTTCTGGTTGTGCGTGCACGTGTGGAATTCTCGCTCTACCCACAGCAGGGTAGAGCGACATGCAGGAACACTTGATGCTGAGTCTGTCTGACACTCTCTCCCGCCATGAATATGTGGGTGGGGATGGGGAGGAGGGGTTCACAGGAGGCATACCCCCTGCATTAGACAATATAGTGACTGATTCAATACTGTGATTACAGCAGAGTTCAAGAATTCAACACTATGCACATGTGACCCAAACTCCCAGAAAAATAGGCAATATATATCACATTACAATACAGTAAACATTGCCACAGCTAATTAGTTTATATATCAATGCCATTACAGTTCCTTTGTAAGACAATATTCTGTATGAATTACAATTTGAATTGTTTTATATTTACTAAAATAATATAATCAATATATAGTTCAAGTCATTGCTTATAGCTGTCAAGACATCTATATCAAACCAGTTGTGATTGATTACAGTATATTCTGGTGGTCTTGTATATCCAGATATATACATATACATGTTTGTATTTATATTTTCACATAGTCTAGGAGAAGTATAGATTATAATTTTTTACCAAAGGGGACAGTTCCAGAACTCTAAGAATATTATTAGGAGTACTGGATGTGAGGACTATACAGTTGCTTTGTTAACTGTACTTGATAAAAGGACATGGTGTTTTTGACTGTCATATTAGAAATTTCCACATATGATAACTAGTCCTTTCGTAAGGTGTGGATGGTAATGTAGTATTCTCCTTCACATTTTCTTCTGCTAATTACTTATATTTTTCCTCACAGTGAAACAACAAAACATTGCGTGGAATCTGCTGTCCGCAATTACGTGACAAAGACGGTGATCAATGGAGAGTTGACAGAGATAGAACACCTCAAGCAGTGACATCAGTAAGTCTACTGTTTTTCTTGTTATGTATATGTCAGGGTTCGATTTAGGAAATAGCTGTTAGGTCAATGAAACATTTCACAGGATTTACTGCTAAGGCACACAAATACACTAAACAAAAGAGTGAAATATTGTATACACTTTATTAATTTTTCCTGTCAATCCTTTTTAGTTATAGTTTTAGTTGTTTTCTTAAGACAAGAATAGTGTGATAAGTTTAGCTTTAGTGTCTGATTTTTTAAAACATTACAGAGTGTTCTTGTACTGATTTTTTTCTCCTAGAATGATCAAGTCTATATCCCTCTTTATATTGCTTATAAGGAGAGGTTTCCGTAGTAGTAAACACTTTTAAAACGAGTCTTAATATTTCAGATATGCATAGAGTTGGTCAGAAATGAATTATGTCTTCCAACACTTCCTGTTTTGGTCCTCTCTGATTCCTTTGACATGCTGACCATAACTCAGTGTGAAAAATTATTACATTTGTTGAAACTAATGTCAGTGTTTGGAAGGAAGACACATTCTTCGCTCCATGCAAGACCAGCGTTCTTCGTATGTGCAATGGTTAGTGATTGTATTTATTTATTGGTTTATTTATTTTATAAATTTTTAAAATTTATTATTATTTTTTTTCCAGTTTCCTTGAAGGTAACTTATTTGGGGTTATTGGTATTAACCCATTGCCGACGGGTGGCATGTACGCACATGCCACGGCATGGCGGGACCATCTGCCGGGGCACGTACGCACATGCCATAGAGTATGTATGGACATGCCATGATTTTTTTTTTGTTACAATCACGGCAAAAGATTATTTTTTTGCCATTGAAGGGTGATTAAGTCGGTTTTAACACTTTCTTATTTTTACCATGCAACAAACAAAAAAAATGCAATAAACCGACGATTTCAACTCCATGATGCTGCATACTGCTTATTCTATTCGGGCTATAGACCGAATAATGATCAACTATGGAGTCTATATAAAAAAAAATAACCCTTCAGTCTCGATTTATCAGGAAGTTTGGCAAGTAGAGACTAAAAAAAAATGAAAACTGAAATACAACATATCTTCGTAGTATTACGAAGAAATGGCATGGGATGCTGGTATTTGGCATGAGTGGTTGCGCATGCTCAGACGACGATATAAGCCCCCGGCAGTGAGGCCCGGGCCTCTATGAATGCTACCCGTCAGTTATGGGTTTAACCCATTGCTGCTGACAACATGGTCAGTACATGGCACCTACAGAGTGTTTTTTTTTTTTTTTTTTTTTTTCTTTTTCTTCTCTTTTTCTTTTCTTTTTCATCATCATCACTTGCATGCAAAACATGATTTTCATGTTTTTCCATGTTCAGAGATGCAAGATATGCATTTTAGTTGCTAGATTGTATCTGTATTAGCCTGATTATGTACACTAGAGTCCATTTCAAAAAATGAATGTTACACTCTTACAAGATTAAATGTGTTATTTGAAAAAAAAAATTGTTTTCACATATCTTATTTTTACAGAATAATAGATTGTATGTAGTGATATACAGGGCTGCTGCCACCATGGATTCAGTACTTCCCTTCTGTCTGTCATACTTCAAGATAGTCACACTGCAGACCACCAAAAGCATATGGGTAGTTGACCTGAGGAGACCGATCTTGGAAACGAGAGTGATGGTTATTTATAGGTTCACATCATCAACAAGAGAGCACCATGTTTTGGTGCTTGACATCTTCCAGGCATACCAGACAAATGATTTGTAAAATATAATATTGGCATCATCATCACATGATGTGAATGATGCATCACCCAAAGTTGCACCCAAGTTTGGCTATATTTTTGAACCCCACATTACCTATAGGCTATGAGTCGTAATAATATTATGATTATTGTTAATATTATTTTTATGTTTATATTTTTATTTATTTATTTATTTATATTGTTTTTTGTATCAAGGTGTCATCATCATCATCATCATAATAGAACTTGCTATTTCACCCAGTTCTGCCAGGCATGGCATGTATGTACACATCATGTCCACCATGATTTACTTTATTAATTGTTTTTATACATAGATGGCTACACTTTTACTAAGTCACCAATGAGTCAATTATGAATACTGTCTTTCTCACCTGTTTACCCTTTTCCTTGATTTATGAAAATATTTTATGTTATCTTATTTTGCTGTTACTAATGTTTATAACATTATAGTAATTATAATGTCTATAATAAAAATAATGCCATCAATATTCATAGCATTAGTAAAAAAAAATGTTTTTTTCCACCAAATCAAGAAAAGGTAGAAATCAGGTAAGGTCACAAGATCTGCTAATTGACTCCTTTGTGGCTAAGCACAAGCAGAGCCATCTATGTGCAGAGACATTTCACAACATCCCGGCAGCATTGGATGAAGGTTTGATACTGAGCAGAATATTTAATTTCTTTTTCTTTTTCCAATTTTCAGATCTACTTCGTAGGCTTTCTCGCTCCCAAAACACAGTATTTTGTGGACGAATCCTTTTGTTCTTGGCCAGATTTTTCCCCATTCTCTGAACGGTCAGGGTTAAACCTCATCTCAGAATTCAACCTGGAAAATGTCACTACTTTTACAAATGTGGAGACAGAAATGGAAGAAGATGAGGGTATGTAAAACTGCTCTTTACTGGATCTTTTTCATGCTCTGTCAGTCTTGAATTGTTTTGAATTTGGGTTCTTTGACGGGATTTGACTTCCAGTACACATACAAAGGGCTAATGAATGTCTGGAACTATATATGACAATTTCAGTTATCATGATATTCATCAGAGAATTTCACTTATATTGCATTTATATGGCAGATTAGTAAGAAAATCTTCTTTATTTTGCCTTGTCAGGATAAAGTCATGTAAAAATTATCTATGAGGATAGTCTTCAGAATGATAATGATATTAATTAGATGCTATATTTTATATAATTAGCAAGCTCTTTATTCACAATCTATAATCATATATGGTTATTACAGTGTTTGATAAATATTAACAAGGGACTGCACTTATCAGAGTCACCAACTCATGCTAACCTTTGGGATCCTATGGAGAAACAAGGGTTTTAGGTGAAAAATATGGGTGAATTTTCTCACAAATAAGCATTTTAAAAGTAAAAGAAAGTGGAAAAGTGAAAATCCAAGCTACAATTGTATTCTAGGTGATGAATAAGTGGAAAATAGAAAAACCTGAGCTAAGATTCAGCCGTGGAAGCTCTGATGCAGCTTTGCACGAACAAATGAACCTATCCAAAAAGCACAAACTACCAAAAAGATCGCTGTATGAACCAAAAGCCCCAAACCATTCCCAATCACTGTATTTGTTGTGGGCTGTGTGGTGCAGTGGTAACATTCTGTTTAGCAATCTCGTGTTCGAAACCCACACTGTCAGTGGATGGTAACCCCATTGATTTCTTGCACTCGGGGTAATTTAGAAGCAAATATAAACAGACAGTCATAATTTAACTGAAGCACACCAACCCTTAAATTATTATTATTTCCCAGTACATGGGCTCTGACCCTGAACTCCCTCTCAATCACCGTATTTCCCCAGCTAGATCCCTGCCCTTTTGCCATATTTCCCCAGCTTGGGATTCCACACCCCTCCTCCCAGTCTCCTATTTCCCCAGCCGGGAAGTCTGTCCATGCACCCCATTCCAATCACTGAATTTTCTTAGATGGGGGCTCCACCCCTTCCCAGTCACCACATTTCCTACCCATTTGCTTCATCTATAACAATTTTCTGTATATTTCAAGATACAAATTGGGTTTACCTTATTGTTGGAGAGAAGGTGATTGATAAGTTACACACCTCTGGCAAACTTCTGCTGCTGGAACATTGTTATTGTACTTCACTGAAGTTAGTGTTATCCCAGAGGTTGTGACAATTTCAGTAAGAGATAGTTTTCACCAAAATATTAGGAAAGAATTCAGAAACACAATTAGCACTGAAAACAAGCTTTACTTCTGAAACAAGCAATGAGTAATGTGAAACAAAACTATCAAATTTGCCTGTAGAAGCTAATGTGTATATGTAACAGGTATTTCTACTCAAGTATGTGTGTATATGGTGATATAGAACAAGATGATATGGAGCATATTTAATGAGTACATATTTTGGTGTAATTGATATAAATTAAAATTCAGTAATCAGGAATACATCAAAAGTACAGCCCATTTCTAAGAGTGACAATAATTGGAAGTAATGGCACGAGCTATATGTGCCAAAATGGTTTATGTTGGGTTACCACACTAGGAAGTTGTTCACTGTTAAGGAAGGTATGGTTGGTCTTGGGCATGGGAGGCTCATGGGGGTTTCCTTAAATTGGTTAGTTTTATAGATTAGCCTAATTTTGATATCAATGGATGTAGTTTTTTTATTCCCTACTACACTGATCCTAGCTTTTCTCCAAGTTGAAGCAGTTGTTTTATGTACTTTAACCCATTGTTTACAAAAAAATGTGTTAGATTTTTTCTTGAACAGAAATTCAAATTGTTTCTCCATTACCAAGGAATCTATCTTCATTAGGGTTTAGTTATTGGATTCATCACCTTTTTAAGAAGTTGTAATAAGTATCACCTTTATTTGAAAGTATGGAAAACATTTTTATCTTCGTTATTTTTACAACACTTTAGGTGTACCTTCTAAATTTTTATCTTCTGTTATTTTTACAACACTTTAGGTGTACCTTCTGAAAGTGTAATTGCTGTTTATAATTTTATTTTACATCTCATTGCAGGAACCGACAAAGGAGTTGATGGACGACTCAAATTGGACTATACACTGTACCCAAGTTCTGGTCTTTGCAGGATTTCTTTAAAAATCCTGTGCAGTGCTTCCAAAAAGCACCATGGAAGATGTTCACAACGGTATATGATTTCTTTTATGCTGTGTGGTAGAATGTTTACAGCATATACAGCCTAAACAAGCTATTGTATGCAAATTATTATGTTTTAGTTATGTGAAAATACAATGAATACAAGTCTGAGCATGGAAATAGCATCCTTCTTGGAGCTGGTGCTCTTCCAGTTATTCATCATGGATGGTACTTTCCACATTTGTCTATCATTGGAAAAGCCCCTTCATAAATGCCCACTGAGTCTAATCACCCTCCAAGAGCTATGCGCACTCATGGCAAGTTGTAACCTTCATCCGAAATTCTCATGATGGCCAGTTCCCATAGGGGTTGATATTAGAGATTAACTATAGACTAAGAGATGGATTGTAAACATATTGTTTGAGTAACCTTTTTTTTCCACAGTACTGTGGGGATGTACTGGAAGCCTTCAGGAGCTTTAAACTGGACAATGTTCAGAGCAGTGGAACTTCTGCAGCTCGTCTTTCTAGGACATTATCAGAACCTGTTCCAACAGAAGGAAACTCTACTTTGCAGCCTCAAGTAAGAATTTAGGAGACAGTAATAGGTGTATCTGTGTGCATACTTTGACCAGATATTTATTGCATATAAACTAGTAAATGGAAGTGAGCTGATATGGAAAAAAAATGTTGATTCATTCTATACAGAATGTTGGCTGCTTTGCACAAACATACAATTATCTTTGCAGTCAGATTTCATGTGTAGATAATAAGGTCTCTTTCAACTAAAATGAGCAGTTTTTGATGAAGTTAGGCATTCATTAGTGCATTGGCCAGTTGTCCAGCTTACAGTTGTGCATACAAGAATTCATTCTGGCAATTGATACATCTTTGATGACATCTGTCATCTTAGCTTATTTGTCTTGACCCATCAGTAAATAGCTAAAAGTCCTATTCATTATCATGGAAGGCCTACTGTATTGCATACTTTATCATTCCCTGTCCACAAACCACTCTATTACATATCACAGAGGTACCTCCACTATATTATCATCATTTTGATACTTATGTATCTGATACTTATGCAAATGCACATTTTGATAATTTATAAGTTTTATATGATAAGAAATATTTTATATGTTTATATATTTTTCATATAGTAAGCCATCCTAAATTTCATTGATGAACAACAGGTAACTGTAATATTTTTTATGACTTTACTCCCTGCTGACGTTGAGGTATGACAATGAAATACACATTTCCTGGTGCGTAAAATTGAGCTCTTCAAATGTCTGCAACCCAGATTTGACTTAAGTCAAAATTGAAAACTTTTTTTTTAGGATATGTTGATTCTTAAAGTAAACCAAAATATTTAAAAAAATTATTCCTTGTTTCAGGTGGATCAGTACTTTGCCAAATACTTAACAAACCAGAAACTGCTTGACCTGCAGTTCTCAGATGCCAATTTTCGCCGATATGTGTTGTTGCAGATCTTGATTTTGGCTCAGTACCTCACCTCAGACATCAAGTTTAAGCAGTAAGTGCATTGAATTATTTTTTATTTATTTTATAGACATGGGTAGAGTCACATATATTCTTTATATAATATAAATGTACATAATTACTAGTCATTTTAATTTTTCATTATCATCACCTCTTGCATTACATATATGTATGACATTTAATAGATGTCTTTTATGTTAAAGGGAAAAGCTAACAGAAGAGCAGCACGAATGGTAAAGAAAACTGAAGAGCTTGTTTACACACTCTTGGCAGAAAACACCCCCAGATGGACCTGTATTTGTCAAGACAGTGAAACATATTTTAAAAGTAAGTGGCTGTGTTGAACAATTATATTGCTCATTTTGATGTTTTTGTATCAATTTTTTTCACTTCCCACAAATATTTAGTACTTATGACAGGACAGGGTTACAGAAAATTCATAAACCTCACTTATGTTACTTTCAGAGAGAGGAAATGTGGAGTGTTTGGAAAAACGAGGATGCCCAGAATTCAAAAAAACAAGTGTTAACACTTTACATAACAATTCTACTCATCAGGCGGAAGAAATGGTAACATTTTATTTTCAGTTTTTTCTTTTTTCTTTTCCTTTCATGTTAGAGAAGAACATTCATATCATTATTGCTGTCTGTTTCTGATGATAAGAAAATAGAACACAGATCAGTTTTTAATTAAAATATGATGTTAATCCAAAGGAGGATGCTGACTTGAAATCCCCTGCAAAGAAACGACCTAAGCGAAAACTTGGGACCTAGTTCGAGATTTTGATAAAAAGAACAAACACACAGGAGTCAAGTAAGTGGTCTTCCATAGAAGGACTTAAACCCATCTGGTGTCATGACTGCTATGTCATAAAAAAATTTGGCTGTGGGCTGGGTGACAGGAATCTGCTGTTGTGAAAAATTTGGCTGAAGGCCAGGACAAGGATGATTGCCATGAGTACACAAAGCCTATTGGAGGAATTTTAGACTCAGCCATTTAAAGATAGGCTCTTAAATTATTTCCACTGGAAGATGGGTGGTAAGTACCGTCCATGAATTTATGGGCATACTATTTCCATGCATAGGATGCTTCCTGCCTAATGTGACCAGCAGTGCAGGGTATGTACAGAAAG
>NW_023644109.1:0-5000 GCF_015228065.2 Penaeus monodon | reverse complement strand
TGATAATATAACAAAAATCATGATACCAATTATAATAATAACAGCATCAATATTAATAGCATTAGGAAAAAATCCTAAGAACTCAAGGAAAGGAGAAATTAGATGAGGTGATGTCAACTACTAATTGACTCCTTGGGGCCTAAGCACTTGTTGAATCATCTCTGTGTAAAGACTTCACAAAACATAACTGAGCATTACAAGTTCCTGTCATCGTGCTAATATACATACAATATGGCAATGCAAAGGATAAGAAATTTTGGAAGGCCGTCAATTTTTAGTAATTGTTTTATTCTTTCCGCCACCACATGGAAGGATTTTAAGCCTTCCATTTCTGTTACTGAATCATCTGAATTTTTTTGATTTGATCCTACTCTAAACATGCTCTGCTGCACATCACCTCCTCAATATATATATATATCTTTCAATATCTGTAAAGCAAATTTCATCCAAAATATTTAGCATATCTGATGAAGTAAGAGTTCATTCTGTGAAAAAATAGACTACATTTTCTTTTTTCTCCTCCAGTCACAGCTTTCAGAAAGACATTAAGGTAGATGAGGAAGACAACAAGGAAGAGGATAAGGTGATTCCAGTTCTAGACAGAATGATGGAGTGAAGGAAGAAGAAGAGGACATGGAAGATGACACAGCAGAAGCAGAAAGACCAGAGATCCGTGCCATCAATTTAGAGGAGCAAAGAGCCCTAGCAAAGAACCTTGAGAAGATTGGTGGAGACAAGTGGAAGGTCTTGGCCAAGAAACTAGGATTTCAGAGTGATGAGGTGTGGCATGCCTGATGTTTATGTTTCTTTTTTGGTGTAGATAATGTGTTTATATTCATTTTTTGTTATTTTTGTTTTTTTTATGTGTTTATCTTGGCTGTTTCTTCATATTTAGGTTGATATTTTAGCTTTGCTTTTTGTTGCTGTTTTAGAATGATGAATATGAAAATATTTATTAGAGAAATTTCTCTGGCTATTTTGATTGATTTGGTAGAAATATGCAAGCTCAACTGCTGGTTGGTAAGAACTTGCCTTAAAGACTAAAATAAATATAGAGATTACTTTTATTTACAGTTCTCACACACTATTTTTATTCATTATGCAATTTCTTTCTGTTCAGATTGAGTACATTGAAAGTTAGAATAGTAAAGACAACGGTACTTTGGCAGATCAAGCAGCCCTCATGCTTCAGATCTGTGTTGAGAATGAAGGCGAAGAAGCCAGCAAAGAGAATTTCTGTACACTCTTGGTGGCTTAAAGATGACAGAAATTGCTGATGGTGTTTTCACATGAGTCTAAATTGAGTCTTAGGGGGGGGGGGCTCTTGTTTCATCATCAGGATTAATTTTCTTTATTTTTCCATGATTGTTAGGCACTTGAGGTAATATTGTGGGTCATACAGAACGAAGTTGACATTTTATTGTAACATTTTATTTCTGTTATCTAGCACATCAAATGTAAAACAAAATAGATAAAAGTAATAAAGAATTTTAAAATTATTATTGTAATTTTATTTTTTCAGTGGTAATTACAACAATATCAATAACTTCATTAAGGACTGATGATGATGGCAGCAAAAATAGAAGTGGCAACATGAAATACTGATAACAGCAATAATTATAAAGATGGAAATAATGATAATGAAGATATTAACAATAATGATGATACTAAAATGACGATAATGAAAACAGTAATAGTTAGTAGAGAAAAACAGTATAAACAACTTAGGTTTATGGAAATCCTCCTGAGTTTCACTGTCATGTCTCAATAGTTGTAGGAGTTCAAGTGTATGAATTTTTAAGCCTTGGTTCCATAAGCCATTCACACCTCTGGTCCTCTTGCTGCTCAGCCTCTCATTTCAGTTACATTATAGTGACAGAAAGTATTCAGTTGTGCCAGAACTGCATAATAATACTTAACAAACTTCTGAGGTAATCATAGAGAGTAGTTCATGCTTCCATGAATGCTCAAGGTCTGCCTCACTTAGTTCCTCAGATAGGTAACCTTGACCAGGCCATTTTAGAGTTGATCGTGGACTTGAGTCTCAGTATCCAGAGTCAGATAATGCCAGTTTAACCATGGCTTTAAGAGCTTCTCTCTCCAGTATTGGATTCATTTTTTTTTTTTTTTTTTTTTTTTTTTCCCATGTGTGTGTGGCTGAGACAGGAGACAACTTCATTACTTACATGGAATGGGAGCTTCCTTTTAAGTATACTATTGGGCCTTTATTCTTCTGACTCCTGTATAGTAGACAGATAGACACTGAAATGTACTGACACTTCTCATATCACCCTTTTACCTCACATTTCCATTTGCATACACATGTGAGATCTCAATATTGGATGGTGATACAGTTTTTTTCACTTAATCCGTCACAAGCTAAGGTCAATTTGTCAAGTTTTTATGCAGTTGTCCATGGTGATATTAACTTCTGCTAAAAATTCTCTCCCTAGACGACTCCTGAACACCCATTTTCTCAGTCTGCCCCCAACATAAAGTCTACTTCCTCTGTCACTCCCTCCCTCCTCTCAGATGCAGGTCATCTTTTACCCGTTGAATACTTACTGCTGCATCTTGGGCCACACTCATCTTCTTCTACTTTAAAGGTGGGCACTTATGCCATTCTTTGTTCTTCCAGCAAGAGTTCACAAAGTGCTCTTACAAGCTTCTCCCCTAACTTCATGAATCTGGAGCTTCAATCCCCACTTGTGGCCCATAATATGATCATTGTTTTTAAACTTGAGAAAGCCACTCTGATGAATGTATGGCTGTAGAATAAATGCCTCCCTTTTAAAAAGTAATTTTCTCTTTTTCTTCATATATATTTTTTTTTTATTTATTTATTTATTTTTTTATTTATTTTTTGCCATTTTCCAATGTCTATATTTGTCATTAGTTTTGCTTTACCCAGAGGGGTGCACAGTTTCCATATTGTCTCTCAAGGTAGTGCATTTTTCAGTACAATAATAATAACAATAATTAAGATTTTGTTATTTTTGTTTTTTTTGTTTTTTTTTTTTTGGTAATAATTAATTTTCTTTATTACAACTTGCACCACCAATCATGATGGGCAGGAAAAAGGATCCCGAGCATGGAAATAGTGTCCTCTCTGGAGCCAGAACTCTTCAGTCATGGCTCATGGAATAGTACATTCCACATATGTTTATTGATGCCTACTGAGTCTAATCACCCCCCAAGAGTTTTGTGGACTTTATGGCGTGTTTTCCTGTCACTTTGGCCTTCAGCTGAAAAATTTTATGATGGTAAAATTTTCCCGTCACCTTGGCCTCAACCAAAATTTTTTCCATGATGACATGTCCCAAATTACCACCCTGAAGCCCTTGAAAAACATGTTTTGGGTTGGTTTTAAAACATTTCAATAATATTAAGTTGTACAACATCATTTTAACAAATTTAAGAAACAGACTATAGACCCTTATTGTCCTCAAAAAGGGCAGTAATCCACAAATTGTCTGGTTTAAGAGACATTGCTATTATCCTATAATATTATCTTGATTAAAATTTCAGAAACTGCAAATGTTGTACAAGCACTGTCAAAAATTATTTATACACAAACAAAAAAATGTAAAAATACATAAAAAGTTTTCCCAAAAAATTTTTTTAGAAAGTGCAGATTAGGCTTAGGAGGCTTTTTGTGTGCACATGCTAATCTATACAAGTCTGAAGAATACAATCATGTGGAGAAAATACCCAGAGATTTTCCCTCATGTGACAGCTATATTTTCTCCATATAAGTTGGTACTAGTGATGATAATGACAACAGCAATGAGAAATGGGAAAAAAACAAAGTAATTATTATAGTGATGAGTGATGATGATGTTAATAAAAATAATCATGATAATAATGATAATGATACTTGAATATAGAGATGATGATTATGATGACAATAGTGATCAAAGCACTAATAACAATAAGGTAAAGTTATTGATAATAGATAACAATGATAATGATAATGATTGTAGTAGTGGGTGATAATATTGAAAATAATAATAATGATAGTAATATTAGTAATTATTACTACAACTATTGTTATCATATTACATTATTATTATTGTTGTTGTTATTGTTATTATTATTATTATTATTATTATTATATTTTTATTATTTTATTGTTTTTGATTTTAATGTATTGATAATAATAATAATAAATTATAATAATAATAATAATAATAATAATAATAATAATAATAATAATAATGATAATAATAATAGTGATAATGATAATGTACTTATAATGATATTTAAAAATAATGATGATGAATAATATTATTATTATTATTATTTTTATTATTATTATTATTATTTATTTTTCATTATTGTTATTGTTGTTATTATTACAATATCATTATCATCATATCATCATCTCATTATTATGATCACTGTTCCAGTTATTATTGTATTATTGTGTGTTATTACTTTTTCTTTTTATTGTTAATATATATATATTTTATTGATATTATTATTATGTTATTTTTATTTTTATTTCAATATTATTTTCATTGTCATTGTTATCATTATAACACCATATTACTTTATATATTTATCATTATCATTATTTTTTTCAAAAATTTTCATCAATATTATTATTTTTTGATTATCTATTATTATCTGTTTACAGTACGCTGGAGTAGTCCCATTTACATCATATTGCATGTAATATGGGGTTGAAGTCGCTATATTTTTGGGATAAAATGGGTTCGGTAAGCCAGAAATATATTCCATGTGCCTGTGGAGTTGAATTTACCTCCTTTTGGTGTAAAAGGGGTGATAATTTATATGAAAGGGTATGAAAGACACACACACACACACACCCACACACCACACACACACAACACACACACACACACACACACACACACAAAACACCACACAACACCACACACACACACACAAAACACATACAATAAAACATACACTACACTTACACTTACACCTTTCACTTAAACACTTACCTACCTACACTTACACTTACACTTACA
>NW_023644108.1:5660-8837 GCF_015228065.2 Penaeus monodon | reverse complement strand
ATTCTTTTTGGGTTTACCAGGGGAACCCGTGGCTTGTTTTCCTCGTGGATCCAAAAGTCCAAATATAACCTTTCACTCAGCAAGGGCGCAAGTGACGAGGTCATCTGATCTCGTTGACCCGGGAGTTCGTCGTCAGCGACCAGCGCGATAAGGTCATAGCCCTCGCCTCCTTCCGGGCAAGCTGACCTGACCGCGAGCCAGCATACATCCATATATAGACATGTCTCGTGTTTTTAATACTGGGGTTGCGTAAACGCCTAATAGATTTGCGCTCCGTCGTTCGGTTATGCGGTTATGTCCGTTAATTAATGTAGGACTAGGGTTTAAGCTAGAATCATTATTCGCTTATTAATCACACCTTTCTCACCCTCCTAAAGTCGCTTGCATGTTTTGGGTACACCCCAAGCGTTTGTGTGATTCATGAAAATTTATATATCCTTAGGGAATTTTGCGAGCGCCCATCACAGATACGCAGAAGAGAGCAGTTATTTATATTCCCTGGCTCGAGTCGCCTCATTCATATACGGCATTTGGGTATAGGATCCCCCCATTAATGAGTTTTAATGAGGTCTGTCATGCAATAGCTAGACACGTACCTCAGCAGTTCAGATTTCTGACCCCATGAAGATTTGCTTGTTAAATAGCTTGCGAATATTTTTTCATGTCACCATTCATTCATGCGTACATTCTGTCGCATATCTTTAAAATGTTGAATTCAATGTGGTAGTTGAAAAAATTTTAAATAGCTAGCATTGCTATTTTACTTCAGTTTTGTTATAGTGAACATTAATATTCGTGTTTGTGATTCATTCTCTGTGTGAGGTCACTCTCGCTTCCCCTCTCATTCACGCTAGCTGTCACTCACGCATACACACACACATTCACCTCACTCACACATGCAGGACAAAAGACAATGACCCTTTCATTAATAAGGTTGGTTGCTGTCATAGTGCCGGCATAAAGATTTATTTACATGATGTACAAGTTACATCCATTTCTTCTCTGTGGGACGATTGTGGTTCAAGTAAATCCTCGCGGATTGCCGATGTCGTTCTCTCTTCTACTCTCATATCTTTCAGAGATGGTTGGTAGTTCAAGCTAGTCCATGCAGGCCGCTATTGACTTTCTCCCTCTTCTACTTTCTTCTTTATCTTTGTGAAAAATAAAACACAAAATGAAAAAAAATGGAAATAATTTAAAACCAACTTTAAAAACCGTAAATTTTTATAAATCACCGGCTAGTGGTAGTTAACACCCCCTCTTCTCTGTTACCTTTCTTTTTCTCTTACTCTGGCCCTTACTGTATGATCTGGTTCCCCGACTATATATTGCAGTCGGACCGACACGGCACCGAAGGAGAACCTGCTACAGTTCCGGTCACCTTAGGATGCCGTGGGAAGGACGTCATCGAAGATCGCCATAGGCCCGTGGACCGAGATTTTCGTCGGAAAAGGTGTTAAGCCGTCCCAGTGTAGTGGACGGGCGTTGCCGGACTCCCCCTAGATCCAGCGAACCAGCACCTTTGCCGCAGGTACCAGTCGCCCCAGGATGCTGCGCATAGGCGACGCCTGGGACACTGCAGTTTCCGGTCAACTCCAGGAGCTCGTAGTGCGGGTATCAGCCCCCGAGATGCCGCCCCTGCCCCGACGCCCGTAGATCCGGATGAAGATTACGAGGATGTGGATGCGAGAAGGACCTGGAACGAGGACTACGAGGTCTAGACGAATCCGAAGTCAAGGAGGACCTGTGCGACACTTTCGAGGACGTGTGGACGTCGAGGACGGACAGATTACACCGAGGACCAGGAGGATGAGGACGACAGGGTCGAGCAGCCACGAAAATGTACCAGGACAACGCACGAGAACGAGACGACCAGCCAAGTTAGGTCACCCTTGAAGGCGCCTCGAGGGCGATGCGCGAGTAGGTGGCCGAGCAATATAGGATGTGGATAATTCTATTTCGGTTACTAGTGGACCACGTGGCTGTTTTCCACGTGGATCCAAAAGTCCAAATATAACCTTTCACTCAGCAAGGGCGCAAGTGACGCGGTCATCTGATCTCGTTGACCCGGGAGTTCGTCGCCAGCGACCAGCGCGATAAGGTCATAGTCCTCGCCTCCCTCCGGGGAAGCTGACCTGACCGCGACCCAGCATACACCCATATATAGACATGTGTCAACTCTCAGAAATAAAGAGTGAAAGCCGAATACCAGAATCAATACCCCCGCAAGCCAATGTAATAGGGTTTCTATACCGTTATACTCTCTCTCTCTCTTCTTCTCTCTCTCTCTCACTCTTCTCTCTCTCTCTCTCTCTCTCACCTTCTCTCACTCTCTCTCTCTCAATCATTTCTGGCTCTCACTCACTACTTCTCTCTTCTCTCTCTTCTCTCTCTCCCCCTTTCTCTCTCTCTCTCCCCTTTTCTCTCTCTCTCTTCTCTCTCACAAAACACCACACACACAAAAACACACACACACACACACACACCCTCTCTCTCTCTCACTCCCATGCTCTCTCTCACTTTCTCTCTCTCTTTCGTATTCTCTCACGCTCTTTCTCTCTCTCTCTCTCTCTCTCTCTTCTCTCTCTCTCTCTCTCTCCACACACACACACACACACACACACACACACACACACACACACACACACTCACGCACTCACTCTTACCCTCTCTCTGTCACTGTCACTGTCACTCTCTCCCTCTCTTTTCTTCTCTCTCTCTCTCTCTCCCTCTCTTTTCTTCTCTCTCTCTCCTCTCTCTCTCTCTCTCTCTCTCTCTCTCTCTCTCTCTCTCTTCTCTCTCTCTCTCTCTCTCTCTTAGTGGTCAGAAGCCTTCAATGTCACGCCCTCCAGCTAGCAGGGATGACCAATTAGGGCGGCGTGCCAATGACCTAAGCCACGCCCACATCTATCATGGCCTTTGCCCACTACCGTTGCCTGTACACACACACTCTGCCCCGAGTTACGAATATGCTTGGACGCTGCCTCCTCCCGGGGGCCACCAGCCAGGGCCCCCGCCTTACTGGGGCCTCGCTGCCCAGGTCCCTACCACTGCAAACGCCCTGCAACTGTCTGCTCCCGCCCTATCCCCGCTTTCCATGGTCAACCTCTATCAACTCAAAAAGCCATTTACCCACGCAAAACTGGCCGTGTTCATACGGGTTTTTCGAGCTTTTTT
>NW_023644108.1:0-5560 GCF_015228065.2 Penaeus monodon | reverse complement strand
AATAATCAAATATATTGCAATGATACTAATGTCTGACTCATTACATCATATACGCTTGTTCACGACAACATAGGGCACGATAAAACGTAATGCAAAGCAGGATTACAAGATAGGCGTAAGTCGTTAGCTACAGTGAAAATATACGCATGTAATTCTTGTGCAGTTAACGTGGTTAAAGGGAAATAGATAACGATCTGAGTGCACGAAAAGAATATTGATAATTATGGCAATATAGTTACCACTATACGGTAATTGCAACATTATATCAACTTCTATGCGAAATCACAGAAATGATACTGTTTTCAATATGTGAAATTAAAACAAGGTGACAAGTCTGTCACGGAACAGACAAAGCTTGACGAGCAAAGCATGGTGCAAGCAGATTGGGTCCGCTTCTCTTAGGACAATAGATCAGCCGATAAAACAACCCACGTGGTTGTAAGTTATACTTAACATAAAGGTTCCCGGAGAAAAAACGGTCAGTACCCCACCTTATTTTCAGGTTGAAGAGGGTACTACCGGGAGGAGCTCATACATAGCAAAAATAATACGCAAATTGGGCATCCCATCCCTTTGGAAAATGCTCACGTAGAGTCGTAAACATGGGCACGACAAAGGCGCTGGATTGCATCTTGGCAATAAGATTGCGTCTGGGCACTTACAAGGGACAACATTCGACTTAATACTAACTACATGTCCAGAACCCAGCCTGGGCTCGTCACCAGGGACCATGCAATAATGAGGGAATGATGTTCGCGATATAGAAAAATCAGTGAAGGAAAGGCTGTGAAAATCGCTCAGCATCTTGACAAGTGTCATGAAGGAGGAAAGAAGGAAAACTTTAGGATGACCGAGGCAATTTCACGTGAATTGATGAATTATGATGAAAATCAAGAAAAATATGAAATCGCAGTAGCTGATATAATAAAAAGCATATGTAACACTGAGAGATAATTGAACTAAAAATTAGAAACAATAAATTGAATGATATTTCTAGTTGTGGGCGGAGTCAAATGGCAATCACATTTGACCATTTTACATGAGTGAGATCGAAACAGGTTCATATCCGATTATTCTACTATAACAAAATTAAAAGTGTGAAAAAGAAAAACACTGTCGTCGAAAGTTGAAATAATCGAAACACTAATTATGAGATAATGAAAGTACTATGTTAAGTACACAGTAATAATTTAAGAAGAAATAACTGAATATATATATATATATATATATATATATATATATATATATATATATATATATATATATATATACCGATGTATATAAAATCGATGTGAAAGAGGCGTTCTATGCCAAACTCGCATCTGTGGCAGATGATTGCCCCCGGCGAGACATTCGCATTGTTCTGGGCGACTTCAATGCGGTATCCGGCTGTGACCGAGCTGGCTACGAGATGTCTGTCGGCCCCCATGGCTCGGGAGCTGATCCCAGCAGCGAGAATAGCTTCCTTCTCTGGGACTTTGCTAGGTCCCAGAAAATGAGGATCTCTGGCTCCTGGTATCAGCGCTCCAACCCGCATCGCTGGACTTGGTACAGCGATACGGGTAATGTGGCCAAGGAGATCGACCACATTCTTGTCAGCACGCGATGGAGGATCCTCCAGAACTGCAGGGTTAACCGGAGTGCCGAGTTCTGTGGCACCGACCATAGGCTGCTTGTGGCTACCCTGTGGGTCCACTTCAAAACTCCCCGTCCCTCCAGTGGCCACCCTAAGGTGTTTCACTTGGAGAGACTAAGGGAGGAGGAGTGTGCCGTGGGTTCGCCACGGGCAGTCTCTGACCGATTCCGCAGAAACCAGCAACCTGACGGAACCAGTTGCCTCTGTTGGAGTCCTTCAAGCGCGTATCACTCGAAAGCAGAAAAACTCAGGAGTCCATTGGCGTAACGCCAAAGACAAGCAGAATACCCTATCCCTGGAGACATTAGAGGCCACTGAAAGCGTTGCGCAAGGCTCGGCAAAGTCTTGATCGTTCATGGTGCGTAGCTCGGACACTGCTGAGAAAGGAAAGGACAAGGAAAACAGTCCATCAGGAATCTTGCTGAAGCGAGTCGAAGGCCATTTCTTGGTAAATGACCTCGCCCTGCTTACCAAGCCCTGATGAAAAAAAACTGAAACCTAAGGCCTCCTCACAGATGATGCAGTCCGATCAGCGGATGGAGGATCATCTCAGATCATGTTGGGGTTTCTGTGAGACGTGGGCTGAGTACTTTGAACAGTTGTCTACCAGGTGGACCCTCTAACAGTTAGCTTGAGGCAAGCGATGTCGCAGTGCCTGTGGCCGGACCCACCCATCAGCGGAGGAACCTCTACCCTACAGAGGTTATGCTGCGATTTCAAGCTGAAGAGGTGGGAAAGCTGCAGCATTATGTGATATCCCTGCGAACTGCAAAGCTGGGGGTTGAAAACCTTGGGTCGGGGCCACTGGCATACAGTCCTGAATGCATTTGGCATTCTGGTACATTCCCCTTGACACTGTTGAGGGGCGTGGTCATCCCTCTCTGGAAGGGGAAAGGGGACGTGGGACGTAGCAAACTACCGTGGCATTACACTGTCTCAGCAGACCAGGCAAGGTTCTCGCCCAACATTATTCTGAACGGCTCGCAATCACCTACTGAGGCACCCAGAGACGGAGAGCCAGTCTGGATTTACTCCTGGCAAGTCCACAATAGAAACGTTATAACTAGCGCCTTCGAGTAATTGTGGAAACGCCGTCGTGAGTTTGGTCGTGGGTATGCTCGCAGCCTACATCGACCTCAAGAAGGCGTTTTTGACTCAGTGCATCGGGAATCGCTATGGGAGATCTGAGGCTCAGGGGTGAATTCCGACACAGATTATTGGCCTGATAGCAAAACCTCTATACTGGTACGTGAAAGTGCTGTAAAGTGTGTGGGGGTATGTCGAACTTCTTCCCTGTTAATTCAGGGGTGAGGCAAGGCTGTGTCCGCACCACACTTTTCAACATTGTATGGATGGATAATGGGCAGAGCACTAGCCAAAGTCAGTGCGGAAGCAACACTAGGCAATATAAGGAGGTCTCGGGACCCTGAAGTTGCCGACGATGTTCAGCCATCCTATCTGAGTCCTTGGAGTCATTGTGGCGGCTCTTTGAGCACTTAGCAATGAGCGGAAGCCCTAGGCTTAGAGGTATCCTGGACCAAGACCAAGATTCAGACTTTGGGGGCCTGTTAGGGGAAACCCGTCAGTCGATCCATGCTTGCGGCGAGGGACGTTGAAGCACAGAAAGTTTACATACCTTGGTAGAGTAGTCCAGATCTCTGGTTGTCAGAACAGGAGGTCAGTAGACGGATTGGTCTGGCAACAGGAGCCATGAACTCGATTCAACAAGGCGTTTGGAGAGTCGGTACCTATTGCAGAAGGACCAAGCTGCGTGTCTTCAAGGACTTGATACTTCAGTTTTGCTCTATGGAAGCGAAACTGGACGCTATCAGTGCATTGGAAAGTCTCGCCTTGATGCCTTTTGTAAACAAGTCCCTTCGCCGGATAATGTGGTACAGTTGTCAGGACCACGTGTCCAACCGTCGGTTACACCGTGAGACTGGCATGGGACCTGTTACTTGACATAATCCGGGTGCCAACTCAGGCTATATGGCCACACTAGCTCGACTCCCTATGGACGACCCTGCCCACCAGGTGTTCTCGCGAGGACAACCCGTGGTGGAGGAAGGACCTGTGGGACGTTACTAGGAGATTTCATGGCTTGGGCAGCCGACGAGGACCTGTCGTGAGGAAATAGAGAGGGCCGTGTGCATGCCGGAGACTCGCCCGAGGGATCCTCGTGGCTGGGAAGCGAAGGGGGGGGGTGGAAATGCGGCCATGCGCCCCCGTCGGCGTTAAGCCCCTTGATGATGATGATGATGATAGCATTTAAACACCCAACCACTTTCTTCTCCTCGTCAGCGCGATTCTTTTCAGATTGAAGTTTTAGGGAGGCAGCTATTTCGGTAAAAAGTAGCCTCCAAGTTTGTAGGTATATCATACAGCTGCGGTTGAAGACAACCGTTATTCATAACTGTGGTTGATTTAGATATTCGCACTCCTTCCGAACGTACAGTTTCGTACTGACATTCACAACAACAACAACAACAAAACGGTCACCAGCACCGTCTATTCAATGGATGTAAAGAAACATTATTCGCGAGGTATATGAGAATTGTCATCACCTCCCGGGTTAGGGATGTTAAAGATCTATACGAGCATCAAAAGAAAAGCGTGCGGTTATTACCTCGAGGATGTGCAGAGGATTTTTAAAGAGAAGTAGGGTTTACACTCTCCACAGATATAAAAAATAAACGCTTTCGTCGTCGAAAAATACTCTAACTAAAACCGCGCGTGTTTTAGCGTGTGATTTAGGGGATTTGAGACACTGAACGCAGAAAAAAAGGAATGTTGGATATTTGTTAGTATGTATTGATGTGTTTTTCTAGTATATATGCGAGTGCATCCGCAAAAAACGGAAAACTGCATCAGAAACCCGCCAAGCCTTATTCAGTTTTGGAATGAGGATTTTAAGGGAATATCGAGAAAAATTTTCGACGTGGAACGAATTTTATATAGGTTTTTAAAAAATATCTGAGGAAAAGAAAATTATTCTTATAGCCCCCAAGCCAAGAAAATAAGAGTGCTCTGGGGGGAAAAAAACCATTAGGACGTTAAAAGGTAAATTATCGATATCTTACTCCAAAAAAAACATTGAAAATAACGATGTTTTACCCGGGTATTTTAAATGCCCTTTAAAAATAGAATAATAGATCACTCCCAGGACTTACTCCAAACCCAAGTGCATAAGCTAACAAAACCCCAGACATTCAAAAGCAATTCACGCGTATGTATAAAAAACCCCCCAAAATCTAGAAAAACAATTAGTTCTTATGGCGGTGGAACGACCGTTAGGGTGGTGACGGAGCGAGATAAGGGGTCCCTTTTCCCCGAGGTTTTTTACAGCAAAAACGGAGGAAATATTCCCAATAAAATTAATTTATAAGAAGCAACCCATACCGGGTTATATATTGGAAAATTTTAAGCGGGGGAAAAAATTTAGGGTGTTTTATGCCCAAGATTAGTGAAAAATGTTTCCCTGAGTTTTTCCCCATAAAGATCTTTAAACAAGAAAAAAAAAAAAAAGAGAATTTTTCGTAACATTCGGATGGCCGAAAAAGTTTTTATTTATGGGAAATCAGAGCGAGATTTCCAACATAAATGGAATGAAAAGCAACACCCCATAATGGATGGAGGGTGAAAGAACATCCCGATTTTAGATTTCTGAGTAAAGTATCTCAGAAAAAACGTAAAAAAAAAATCTGGGGTTAAAGAACCCTATCGATGCATTTTGCGGATATTTCAAAAACTATTAACGAAACGTTACCCTGGACTTAAAATACAAAAAACTAAAACCCCATCAGTTCATTTTAAAAGGATCGCTCAATGAAACCCCCCTCCCTATAAAAAAGAAACTCCCGAACTAAAAGGGTGGTTCCCTTTTCCGGGATATTTACCTTTTGCTATATCCGCCCCCCTCGGGGT
>NW_023644107.1:0-5000 GCF_015228065.2 Penaeus monodon | reverse complement strand
CCTTTATAAAAAGAAAGATTTTATAATTAAATAGGTAACAATATAAAAATTATAATATACATATATAAAATAAAAATATAATAACCAATATATACATTAATATACATATATATAAGGAAAAATTTTTAGTAATATATATATATAATATATTAAAAAAATAATAAATAAAAATTAAAATATATATACATAAGAATAGAAACATATATATAATAAAAATAACACACATATATTTTATATTAAAAAATATTTTTACACACAAAAATATATAAAATATATAACACAACCCCACATTATAAAAAATATATAATATTATAATTAAAGATATAAATAAAATATTAAATATTAGACAAAAAACAACCCCCCCATAATTAAACAAATAATACACAATATATAATAAAATAATTTAACCCCAAAAATAAAAACATATATAAAAATATAAAAAAGATAAAAAAATATATTTTATATTTTTAATATAATATATTATAATATAATTAAAGTTATATGTATTTATGTATAATGTAAAGTATAAGTAAGGGATTCCCATAAAAAAGGGGATGTTGTAATTTAAAAAATATATATTTTATATAATATAAAAAAAATATATATTATATATATTATAAAAATATATATATTTTATATAAATAATGGAATAAATATATATATTATATATATAATAATAAGTAATAATATTAATATATATATATATAAGTGTATAAAAATAATATATTTAAAAATATAATGTATGTAATAAAAATTTTATGTATTTTAAACAATAAATAAAAATTATAATTTTAAAAATATAATATTATAAAATATAAGATATGGGGATATATATATATAGAGTGTATTATCAAAAATTAAATATATATTTTTATAAAAAAATAAAAATAAAAATATATTTTAATTTTAAATGTAAATAATGAAATTTTAATTTTATATAGAAATTTAAAATAAATATATAATATACCATATAGAGAAAGAAAATATATCAAAAAATATTATTTTTTTTTTTTAAATAATAATATATATAAAAATATATCTTTTATATATATATTATATATATTAAAATTTTATATATAGTTTTTATATATATAGAATTAGAGAAATTTTATATAATATTTGAATATATATTTTTATATATATGAGGGATATATATATAGGTTATATAATAATATATAAAATATATATGTGTATATTTAAAAAGTAGATATTTTTATAATTTTATGTTAATATAATATATATTTTTTAAAATTAAAAGAGATATATGATTTTGGGTATATATATGGAATAATTTTTAGTAAATAGATATTAATTTTAATATTAATTTGTATATATATATAAAGTTGGGGGTTTTTGGAAAGATAATATACATATATTATTATAAAATTATATATATAATTAAAAATATATATATATATTATATAATATATATATATTATTAATATGGGGATATATATATAAAATAGGGTGATGATTTTAATTTATAAATATAATTATATATATTATTATTATATATTAAAAGATTTTTATATAATAAAGTAATAAAAATAAAAAATTAATAATATATTAAAGAGATATAATTTTAAAAATAAATTATATAATATATATATATATAAGATAATATATGATATATATATATTAATAATATATATTATATTTAAAAATTAAAAATTTGTTTTATATATTATTTTATCTATATATATATATTATATATGGGGTTTTAGAAAATATAAATATATTTTGGTTTTGGGTTTTTAAAAATATGTTTTATATTTTTATATTTATATATATTTTATATTTTTATATATATATTATATATATTTTTTTTTTTTTGTTTTTATAATATTAAAAATATAATATATAAAATATAAAATAAAATTTATTTATATATATATATAATATTAAAATAAAATTTTTATAAAATTTATTATGTATATATGTATATATGTATATATGTATATATATATGTATATAGTTTATATTATAATATTTTATATATATATATATATATATTATATATATATTATATATAATATTATATATATAAAAGTATTTCATAACAAACTACAGGCTACCATTTAACCCCATATCCTTAAAGGTTTGAAAATAATTAATAATAATAATAATAATAATAATAATAAATAATAATAATGATAATGATAATGATAAGGGATAATGATAATGGTAAGGGTAATGGTAAATGGTAAGGGTTTAATGGTAATGGTAATGGTAAGGGTAATGGAAATGGAAATGGAAATGAAAATGATAATGATAATGATAATGATAATGATAATGATAATGATAATGATAATAATAATAATAATAATAAAAATAATAATAATAATAATAAAATAAATGAAAATAATAAATGAAAAGTGAAATAAATAAAAAAACAAATAATAATAAAAAAATAAATAAATAAATAAAAATAAACAAAATAATAAATAAAAAGGAAATAAAATAAAATAAAATAAAAAAGGATTTCATAAAAAACTAGAGGCTACCATTTAACCCCATATCCTTATAGGTTTGATTAAAAAGGTTATACCCTATGCTTTTTTGGCCTTTTATTGTATATTCTTGGAGGGGGATGCTTAAAAAATTACATATAGGACTATGAAAAAATTTAATTATGATTTCTCATTCCTTTGGATGGAAAATAGTATGCAATATGTTTAAAAAGTGAGATTTTTGCTTTTTATTTTGAAGTTAACGTTGAAGTCAGGACATTTTTACCAATCCCAACTCTGACTCCAGCAGCCAAAAAATACCTTCGAACTTCACAGCTTGGTTATAATCTCTTTAGTTTTTTTGCCGTTTTCAATGTCTATTTATCATTATGTTGTTTGTGTCATTTTTCAATTTTTGTAATATACCCGGGTCTGCCCGGTCATGGCAGGCAGGAATAGGAACTGTTTCCCTCCCTGGAACCAGCACTCTTCCAGTAATGGGGTCACACGTGGTACATTCCACACTCATTCACCCATAGGAATAATGCAAGAGCCCCTTCTAAATGGACAGTGTCTAATCACCGTCCAAGAAAAATTGTGCACTCATGGTGAGTTTATTCCCATTATCTGGCCTTCATGATAGCATGGTCCTGTCAACAAGGTTCACACCATCTGCACTCTACCAAAATTTTCATGATGTGATGGTCACATTTATCTGGATCCAAGGGGTCAACAAATGTACTTTTTACAATTTCACAAAATTTGACCCGATTAGAAGATTTTGCCTTTTGCTCTCATTTGTTCCTTCTTCTAACCTAACTTCATTGCATATCCATTTTCCAAAGTTTGTCAAAGACCCATTTTCATAAGAATTTTTTATATACATGCTTTTACATATTTAGAACTTTCTTAACCCAACAATTATGGGCATCTCACCAGTGAGACCACCAGAAAAATGGACAGTAGCTGGCAAACTCATACAAAGACACTTGTGCTCTTGGCTTAAAATTCCAAAAAGGTTCGCCCACTGTGTGTTAGATTCTGTATAATTCAGTACTTGCTTCACATGTATGGACTGCCATAAATCTCTTCCAGATTATTCTTCATTTCAGAAGAAAATTGTTCAAGGAATATGAAAAGGGCCTTTTCTCTTACTTAGCACAATATGATATTATTATGATGCTGGCAGTAGTCATCCACATCACCCAATCCCTGTTTTTCTGTTAACAAGCTTTTCTAAGAATTTTTCCTCCACTTAGACAGATTCTCTCAAATCATCAATCCCAAATTTTCACAGAATTAGAAAGATGTTGAGTTGGAAATGTCCACACATATGCCTTAAACTGATTTTCAAAATAAGAACCATTCTCCTGAATTGTGATGATAAAAATACTGTAAGTAAATATGCGGTTAAACTTTCTTTTATCTTTCTTTTTTCTATTTTCTATCTTTTTTCAAAACTTTTCCTGTAAATGTTATTCCTTTTCTAAAACCTAAACCCTTTTTAGCCATTCTATTTTCAGAATTCATTCCAATTCATAGGATAATGTTCTCTATTATGCTCGAAGTTTATGCACAAGTTAAAGACAAAGCTAAAAAGACCGATGATTCAAATATCATTTGCATAACAATAGAGTAAATATCTATTTTTGCACTCTAGTCTCAGAAATAGTCACAACAGAGTATGACAACATCACAAGAATGAACTCATCTAAAATTAACCCCAAAGCTGCCAGTTATGGCATCTACAGACATACCATGGGTGCAGTGAGTTTAGATTATTAATTTGTATTTACACATAGATGGTTCTACAATTTTAGTTTCCAACGAATCAACATTAGTCTGACCTATTCTCACCCATTTATTTTTTCCTTGATTTTGTGAAATAATTTATTTTCTTACATGCCATTAGTATTGTTAAGATTTCAATAAACTGTCATGTCAGTAACAATAATAATAATAATATTAATATTAATAATTTTAAAAAATAGTAGTAGTAGTAAAAAATATCAATGTCAATATCATTAGAAAAAAAATTTTCCAAAACTCAAAGGAGAGTAAAATATGGTGTGGGCACATAGACCGTAATGACCCCTTTGGGGCTGTTTACTTTTTTGAGCAATCCATGTGTAGATACATTTAAAAAAATAATAGACAGGTACATCACATCTTCGAATCAGTGGGTTAATACTTAGAGAAATTTTTAAACAACATCACTATTACAGTCAAAATTTTGATACAGTGCTAATTTCATAAAGCCCCTGATTCAGACAATTCTAATAAAAAACACAAAAAGACTGAATAAAACGGAAATGACATTGGTAAGGATTATGATGATGGTAAAAAATAAATGTAGAAAAAAAACATTTCAATTTTAAAAAATTGTAATACACTTTTTTGCAAAAATCAATACGAAAAAGGGGGGAAAAAAAATGGAAAAAAAAAAAAAAAAAGGGGAAAGGGAAAAAAAAAAAATTTAAATTTTAATTATAAAAAATTTTGAAAACCCCAAAAAAATTTTAAAATTAAAAACAAAAAAACTGTAAGTTT
>NW_023644105.1:0-8838 GCF_015228065.2 Penaeus monodon | reverse complement strand
AAAATAAGTTCAATGTAATGATAAATATAATAATATATAATAATATAATAATAATATAATAATAATTAATAATTAATAATATCAAAGTATCAAAATTCTTTATCTACTTTTACATATTATTGTTATGATTAATACAATTCTGAATTTTATCATATACCTAATAATTGCCGAACACAAAGAAATCGAAAAAAGTATTTTGCTATCGCTAATTTGTCGACTTTGGGAATTTTCTTATACTTTTTATATACTAATAATTTTACTAATAGTTTTAATAATTTTTAATATAATATTCAAATATTTTAATAATAATAATAATAATAATACTACATCAAAATAATAATATATATAACATAATATAATAAATAATAATAATATCATTAATATAATTAATATAATTAATAATATAATTATAATTAATATAATTAATATAATTAATAATATGAAATTTATTTCACTTATCATCATTATGTTATGATAATACAATTTGGAATATAATTATACCTATAATTGCGAAATCACAAGAATGAAAAAATCATTTGAGATACTCTCAAAAGTATATTTCGCTAGATTTTGCCGCTTTTCGACTTTTGGGAATGTTTTCTTATACCTTTTTTATATTATATATGACACAATTCCTGTTATTATATCATTATCATGATTATCCTATATATCGATATCATCATAATATCATATACTCATTTGGAGTCATCTCATCAATAGGTATATTTCGCAGATTTTGCGCTTTTTGCACTTTTGGAATGTTTTCTATACCTTTTTATATTATATATGGCACAATTCTCTTATTACATCATCATCATGATTATCATCATTATATCGTAATCACATATATATATCATCATATCATCATCATTATCATCATTATTGCAATTATTATCACATTATTGCAATTGTTATCATTATTATTGAATTATTGAGTTATAAGTATATATTTTTGCAATATACTAATACACAACAATAATAATAGTAATAACAATAATATAACAATAATAACGTTATATATTATTTAATCATATCTTAATTAGTATCGTTTACTAATTATTACTGTTATATAAATTATTTTTTCAATTAACAAGTACAAATAATAATATGATAATAATAACAATAATAATACTAATAAAATATTATAACCACTAGATATTATATATACTATATTATTATAATGTTATTATTACAGTATAATAGATTTTGGCAATAATACTAATAATAAGATAATAGTAATAATATATAATATAATAATAATAATAATAATAATAATAATAATAATATAATTTTAATATATTCAAATGTTATCAAAATTCTCTTTATTCTCACTTTTATCATCATTATTGTTATGATTAATACAATTCTGGTAATTATTATCATTATTACCCTAATAATTGCCGAAATCACCAAAGAATTCGAAAAAACGTCATTTTGGAGTATACTCTCAAAAGGCTATATTTCGCTAGATTTTGCCGCTTTTTCGACTTTGGAATGTTTTTCTATACCTTTTTTATATTATATATGGACACAATTCCTTTATATCATCATCATTATCATGATTATCATCATTATTATCGTTATCATCATCTTATCATCATTATCATCATTATCATCATCATTATCATCATTATGCAATTATTATCATCATTATTGCAATTGTTATCATTATTATTGCAATTATTGGAGTTATAGTATATATTTTGCAATAATACTAATAACCACAACAATAATAATAGTAATAACAATAATAATAACAATAATAACGATTTAAATAATTATTTATATCATTATCTAATTAGTATCGTTATTACTGTAATAATTACTGTTATAATAATTATTTTTGCAATATACTACCAGTACAAATAATAATTTAATGATTAATAATAACAATCTATCTAATAAACATTATTAAATAACCACTAGCATTATTATTATTTATACTTAACTTATTATTATTATTGTTATTATTACAGATATAATAGCTTTTTTGGCAAGGGATACTAATAATAAGAAAATCGTAATAGTATAATAATAATATAATAATAATAATAATAATAATAATAATAATAATAATAAATACTATAATTAATATAATAATTTTTAATAATATTCAAATGTTATCAAAATTCACTTTATTCTCACTTTATCATCATTATTGTTATGATAATACAATTCTGGTAATTATCATCATTATTAACCCTAATAATTGGCCGAAATCACCAAAGAAATCGTCAAAAAAACGTCATTTTGGGTATACTCTCAAAGGCTTATTTTCGCTAGATTTTGCCGCTTTTTTGACTTTTGGAATATTTTTTCTATACCTTTTATATATTATATGGACCAATTCCTGTTATATCATCATCATTATCATATTATCATCATTATTATCGTGATCATCATCATTATCAGCATTATCATCATCATTATCATCTTATTGCAATTATTATTATCCATTATTGAAATTGTTATCATTATTATTGCAATTATTGGAGTTATAGTATAATTTTTGCAATAATACTAATACCACAACAATAATAATAGTAATAACAATAATAAATAACAATAATAACGATTTTATAATAATTATTTATATCATTATCTTAATTAAGTATCGTTATCCTGTACTTATTACTGTTTATAATAATTATTTTTGCTATTATTACTAACAGTACAAATAATAATAATGATATAAGTAACATAATAATACTAATAACAATATTATAACCCCTAGCTTATTATTATTATACTTATACTTATTATTATATTTTGTTATTATTACAGATATAATAGATTTTTTGGGCAATGGTACTCCTCCTAATTAAGATACTAGTAATAATAATAGTAAGACTACTAATAATAATATAATAATAATAATAATAATAATAATAATAATAATAATAATAATAATTTAATAAGAATGATAATAATATAATTTCAATAATCATTCAAATGTTATCAAATTCTCTTTATTCTCATTTTATCATCATTATTGTTATGATTATACAATTTCTGGTAATTAGTAATCATTATTACCCTAATAATTCCGAAATCACCAAAGAAATCGAAAAACGTCATTTGAGTATACTCCAAAAGGCTATATTTCGCTCGATTTTGCCGACTTTTCGACTTTTGTGATGGTTTCTTATACCTTTTTTCATATTTATATTGGACACAATTCCTGTTATTTATCATCATCCTTATCATGATTATCATCATTATTATCGTTATCATCATCAATTATCTCATTAGCATCATTATCACCATCTTATCATCATTATCATCATTATCTCATATCATCATCATTATCATCATTATTGAATTATTATCATCTTATTGTCAATTGTTATCATTATTATTGCAATGATTGGGTTTATAGTTATATATTTTTTGCATAATATAATACACAACAATAATATAGTATACAATAATAATAACAATAAAACGATTTTTTAATAATCATTTAATATCATTATTATAATTAGTATCGTTTATTTACCGTAATTATTACTGTTATAATAATTATTTTTGCAATTATAGCTTACCAGTACAATAATAATAAGATAATTATAACAATTAAATACTAATAACAATATTATAACCCTAGCATTATTATTATTATAACTTATTACTTATTTATTTTTTATTGTTTTAGTTACAGATATATTAGATTTTTTTGTATTGATACTATATTAAGATAATAGTAATAATTAATAATAAAATAATAATATAATCAGAATAATAATATAATAAATAATAAATAATAAAATATAGTAATAATAATAATACTTTTAATAATATTTCAATGTTATCAAATTCTCTTTATTCTCACTTTTATCATCATTTATTGTTATGATTACATACCATTCTGGTATATTATTTTATCATTATTACCCTAATAAGTTGCCGAAATCACCATAAGAAATCGAAAACGTCATTTTTGTAGTATACTCTCAAAAGCCTATATTTCGCTAGATTGTGCGCTTTTGAGGGACGTGTGGGAATGTTTTTCTTATACTTTTTTATATTATATATGGACAACATTCCTGTTATTTCATCATCATTTCATGGTGATCATCTTTATCGTTATCATCATCTTTCATTCATTATCATCATTATCATCCATCATTATCATCATTATTGGCAATTATTATCATCATTATTGCAATTGTTATTCATTATTATTGCAATTATTGGAGTTATAATATATATTTTTGCAATAATACTAATAACCACAACAATAATAATGTAATAACAATAATAATAACAATAATCACGTTTTATAATAATTATTTTATATCATTATCTAATTAGTATCGTTATACGGTAATTACACTGTTATAATAATATATTTTGCAATTATACTACCAGTACAAATTACTAATAATGATAAAATAACATAATATCTAATAACAATATTATAACCACAGCATTATTATTAGTATACTTGATACTTTATTATTAATTAATTGTTATGTATTACAGATATAATAATTTTTTGGGCAATGATACTATAATTAAGATAATGTAAGTAAATATAATAATAATAATAATAATATAATAATATAATAATAATAATAATATTTATAATAATAATAATAATATAAATTTTTAATAATATTCAAATATTATCAAAATTCTCTTTATTCTCACTTTATCATCATATCGTATGATTAATACAATTCTGGTAATTATTAGCATTATTACCCTAATAATTGCCGAGATTCACAAGGAAATCGAAAAAAGGTTATTTTGGAGTATACTCTCAAAAGCTATATTTCGCTAGATTTTGCCGCTTTTTCGACTTTTGGGAATGTTTTTCTTAGACTTTTTTATATTATCTATGGACACAATCCTGTTATTACCCACACCCAAAAAAAAAAAAAAAAAAAAAACCCCCCCAACAATAAAACCCCCAAAAAAAAAAAGAAAGCATCATCATTATCATGATTATCATCATTATTTCGTTATCATCAATATTATCATCATTATCATCATCATTAATCAATCATTATTGCAATATTATCATCATTATTGCATTTGGTATCATTATTATTGCAATTATTGAGTTCAGTATATATTTTTCAATATTACTAAAACCACAATATTAATAATAAAGTAATAACAATAATAATAACAATAATAACATTTATATAATTATTTATATCATTATCTTAATTAGTATCGTTATTACTGTTATGATTACTGTTATAAATAATTATTTTTTGCATTATACTACGGCAGTACAAATAATAATAATGATATAATAACAATAATAATCCTAATAACAATATTATAACCACTAGCCTTATTATTCTTATCCTTATATCTTATTATTATTATTGTTATTATACAGATATAATAATTTTTGGGGGGTCAATGATACTAATTAATTAAGATAATAGTAATAATAATAATAATAATAATAATAATAATGAATAATAATATAAAATATAATAATAATAATAATAATAATAATAATAATATAATTTTAATGATATTCAAATGTTATCAAAATTCTCTTTATTCTCACTTTTATCATCATTATTGTTATATTAATACATTCTGGTAATTCTTATCATAATTACCCAATAATTGCCGGAAATCACCAAAGAACATCGAAAAAACGTCGATTTGGAGTATACTCTCAAAAGGCTATATTTCGCTAGTTTTGCCGTCTTTTTCGACTTTTGGGAATGTTTTTTCTATGACATCCCTTTTTTTATATTTATCTAGGGACAGCAATTCCTGTTATTATCCTGCATCATTATCATGATTCTCAATCATTATTAGCGTTATCATCATCATTATCATCATTATCATCTTTCTCATCATCATTATCATCATTATTGCAATTATTATCATCATATTGCAATTGTTATCATTATTATTGCAACCACCAATTATTGTAGTTATAGTATATATTTTGCATATACTAATAACCCAACAATACAAATAGTATACCATAAAATAACATATACGATATTTTATTATAATTATTTTATATCATTATCTTATTGGTATCGTTATTACTGTAATTTCTTACTGTTTAATAATTATTTTTGCAATATACTCCAATACAAATATAATCGTGATCATATAACAATAATAATACTAATAACAATATTATAACCACTATCAATTATTATTATTATACTTCTACTTATTATTATTATTGTTATTATTACAGATATCATAGATTTTGGCATGATAGATAATAAGTAAGATATAGTAATAATAATAATAATAATAATATAATAATAATTAATAATAACAATAATAATAATATGATAATAATAATAATATAATAATTTTAATAATATTCCAATGTATCAAACTTCTCTTTATTCTCACTTTTATTCATCATTATTGTTATGATTTAATATAATTATTATCATTATTCCCCTAATAATTGCCGAATCCCCAAAACAAAATCAAAAAAAAGGGTCTATTTTGGAGTATATTCTCAAAGGCTATATTTCGCTAGATTTTGCCGCTTTTCGACTTTTGGGAATGTTTTTCTTATACCTTTTTATATTATATATGGACACAATTCCGGTTATTTCAAATCATTATCATGATTATCATCATTATCATCATTATCATCATCATTATCATCATTATTGCAATTATTATCATCATTATTTGCAATTGTTATCATTATTATTGCAATTATTGGATTTATAGTATATTTTTTGCAATAATACTAATAACCACAACAATAAATAGTAATAACAATAATAATAACAATAATAACGTTTTTTATAAAAATTTTTTATATCTTTAAATCTTAATTAGTATCGTTATTACTGAATTATTCTGTTATAATAATTATTTTTGAAATTATACTACCAGTACAAATAATAATGATAATAATAACAATAATAATACTAATAACAATTTATAACCACTAGCATTATTATTATTATATATATACTTATTATTATTATTGTTATTATTACAGATATAATGTTTTTTTGGGCAAATATACTAAAAATTTAAAGATAATAGTAATAATAATAATGATAATAATAATAATAATATAATATAATAATAATAATATTTATATAATAATAATAATTAATTTTAATAATATCCAAATGTTATCAAATTCTCCCAAAAATAAACGTTTTTTTTTCGATTTTTTTGGTGATTTCGGCAAATTATTAGGGTAATAATGATAATAATTACCAGAATTGTATTAATCATAACAATAATGATGTTATTATTACAGATATAATAGATTTTTTGGCAATGATACTAATAATTAAGATAATAGTAATAATAATACTAATAATACTAATAATCAAATTAATAATAATAATAATAATAATCATAATAATAATAATAATAATAATAATAATAATAATAAATTTTCATAATATTCAAATGTTATCAAATTCTTTTTATTCTCACTTTTATCATCATTATTGTTATGTTTAAATACAATTCTGGTAATTATTATCATTATTACCCTAATAATTGCCGAAATCCCCAAAAGAAATCGAAAAAACGTCTTTTTTTGGAGTATACTCTCAAAAGGCTATTTTCGCTAGTTTTTTGCCGCTTTTTCGACTTTGGGAATGTTTTTTTTTATACCTTTTTTATATTATATATGGACACAATTCCTGTTATTATCATCATCATTATCATGATTATCATCATTATCATCGTTATCATCATCATTATCATCATTATCATCATTATTATCATTATCATCACCCTTTATCATCATTATTGCAATTATTATCATCATTATTGCAATTGTTTATCATTATTTTTGCAATTATTGAGTTATAGTTTTAATTTTTGCATAATACTAATAACCACAACAATAATAATAGTAATAACAATAATAAAACAATAATAACGATTTTATAAATTATTTATATCATTATCATAATTAGTATCGTTATTACTGTAATTATTACTGTTATAATAATTATTTTTGCAATTATCTACCAGTACAAATAATAATAATGATATAATAACAATAATAATACTAATAAAATTATAACCACTAGCATTATTATTATTATACTTATACTTAAATTATTATTATTGTTATTATTATTCAGATAAAATAGATTTTTTGGAAATTATACTAATTTTTAATATTTTAGTAATAATAATTTAATAATAATAATAATAATAATAATAATATAATAAAAATAAAAATTTAATAATAATAATAATAATAATAATAATAAAAATTTTAATGATATTAAAATGTTATCAAATTCTCTTTATTCTCACTTTTATCATCTTTAAATTGTTATGTTTAATCAATTCTGATAATTATTATCATTATTACCCAATAATTGCCGAAATCACCAAAGAAATCGAAAAAACGTCTTTTTGGAGTATACTTTCAAAAGGGCTATATTTCGCTAGATTTTGCCGCTTTTTTCGACTTTTGGGAATGTTTTTCTTATACCTTTTTTATGTTATATATGGACAAAATTCCTTTTATTATCATCATCATTATCATGATTATCATCATTATTATCGTTATCTATCATTATCATCATTATCATCATTATCATCATCATTATCGTCTTATTGCAATTATTATCATCATTATTGCAATTGTTATCATTATTATTGCAATTATTGGAGTTATGTATTATTTTTTGCAATAATACTAATAACCACAACAATAATAATGAAATAAAAATAATAATAACAATAATAACGTTTTTTAAATATTATTTATACATTATCTTAATTAGTATCGTTTATTACTGTAATTATTACTGTTATAAAAATTATTTTTGCAGTTATACTACCATACAAATAATAATAATGATAATAATAACATAATATACTAATAAAAAA
>NW_023644104.1:0-5000 GCF_015228065.2 Penaeus monodon | reverse complement strand
ATTTTTCTTCTCCCTTTATTACCCTTCCTCTTCTCTTTCCCCCCTTCCATCCTTCATCTCCTCTCTTCCTCTCCTTTTGCCTCTTCCCTCCCTCACTTCTCCTCTCGTACCTCCCTCCCTCCATTACCCAACCTCCCCTTATCCCTTTCCTACCTTCCACTGCTCAAAGTCAACAGATCGGATGGCGTCACGCAACAGAACCAGCCACTTCGCTTGGGTTAGAAAAAAGGTGTGGTGTGCGGCTTGGTAACCCCGTCGAGCCTATCCCTGGCACGTGTCAAGGGAGGTTATGAGGCGTCACTCACTCCTTCCCCTCACCTCACCTCCCCCTTCCCCCCTTCTTCGCTTTCACTCACTCGCAGCTGGGGTGGGGTGGGGGGTTAAGAGGTTTGGTTAAATGATTCGGGGAAGAGAATACTTACGTATTATTCTGGCTTACCTGATTTGCTTACTGATTGTAAGGATGCATTTGATTGTCTGTTTTGTGGGGTGTGATGATAAATATGATTACTGCTACGTAGAAAACACGATTTGAGGAAAACGCTGAAAGCAACAAGGATTACAATGACAAAACGATAAGGATAATAATAATTACATGAAAAGATAATACAATAATAATTATTGCAATAAGAAACAGACAATATTAGATAAATTTATGCACAAAAGATTCCATTTCTTTGCCCGAATTGTAATAAAAGATATAATATCACGAAGAGTAAATGCATTATGAATATATTATTACAATACGTGTGAAAGATTCAAGTAAAATGAATAAGTAAATAAAATAAAAAAATCAAAGCAAATCAACGAAATACAATTAAATGATACACAAAAAATGTGCGTGATTAATATGATTGAAATGGGAGAGTTACTGAGGTTTCATTTGCCTTATTGCGTGTGACGTAATAGATGTATACTGACTTTTAACATTCGCATATATAATAAAGGGTGGTTATCGTCTATATGTAGCATAAGTATTTGTAAAGGTAAGTTTACTATTGCAGAGTTAACTGTAAGTCAACTAATTGGTCAGACAAATCCAATAAAGATGTAAAGCCGGTCCCATCATACTCATCCCCACTATCAGTCTCTATCTTACCACATTTATCCCCCTTCTTGCACCCCTTCACTACCATATTATCTCATAATACCATGACCGCTGAAATCTAAGACATGAAACCCTTTTCACCACAAACTTTACCACAGTACCACATGATTTTTTATTAACACATCTATATGTATAAAGCATTTATCATTTACCATTACTCAAACCCACTTAATGTAGGTTACACCCGAGAACCAAAGCACGTGTTTTATGATATACATTTTGACCATTTTACCATAGAACTGGGATGGGTTCAATATGTCAACCAGCAAGTCGTTTCGGAGTGTGGGGAGATCACTTAATTGAAGGTCTAAACGCTTTCTTGAGAATTAATGCTATTACCAATAAAACATAGCTAATCTTCATGTTAGGAATATATAAGGTCGGTTACTCTCCCTCTCAACACTATAAAAATCCTGGTATTTACATTCGCGATAGTTCTACAAGCAGGGGCTTTAGAACTTGCAAAGTTCGGTACACGACTGGCCATATGTTATGCAGCAATAAGCCATTGCAGTTACATTTTTCTCCCCGTTGAATTGCAATCATAACGCTGGAGGTATGAGCACGTTTCAGCAAGTAAAAGTTCGTTCAGTTACGTTCAGTTAAATTAAAAGAAGATGCAGCTGTATGCCTTTATCTTCGTTCCTACTGCACATATCTTACCACAATTTGTTTAAATTGGTCTATTTCGTTTTCCCTCAGTTTAATCACACATTACTGGGGGAAAAACAGGAGCAATCTGTCACGTTTGTTGTATGGGTTCCACAAAGAATACCATTGATTTTTTCCATACAACTTTGTTTATTGTTCCATATTTGTATTCACTGGATTAGACTAGACTGTTGTTCTCTTTTCTCTAAAAACAGAGACAATTATTTAATTTGATGAGTAACCTAAGTGGATAGGTAAATTTAAGATGACTCATAAGCACTTTATGATTGAAATGTGTAATATAATCTCTCATTATTATTTTTTCTTTTTCTATCTTCTTTCTGTGCAGTGTTTATGGGGAATTATACAGTGTTACGAGGGTTTCTCTCTCTCCTCTCTCTCTCTCTCTCTCTCTCTCTCTCTCCTCTCTCTCTCTCTCTCTCTCTATATATATATATATATATATATTATATATATATAGATAATTATATATATATATATATATATATATTATATATATATATATATACCATATATGTCTGTCTTTCTCTCTCTCTCTCTCTCCATTACATCAAGACGAAAAGAGAAAAATATGCTAATGAGGACAATGATATTAACATTTAGTTTGGTACAAAGAACAGTTGAGACGAAAAATGATAATGATAATGAAAACAAAAATTATGTTCAAGTTCCGGCACTTTTAAGTCGCTTCTAAACATAAGACATAATTAGCATACGAGAATGAATTACTTTTAAGAGGTACAAAGGAAAGCAAGTGCAGTTTTTTAACTTATAAAATACTCGAAAATCTCCAATATCTATTGATAGATAAGTGGATGGAAAATGGACAGATAGATAAATGGATAGATGTAGGTATGTGGGGGGAGAGGGCAAGGTATAGAAAATTCCACTAGGAGAGAGAGGGGAGGGAGAGAGAGAGAGAGACGAGAGAGAGGAGAGGAGAGGAGACGGAGAGAGAGACGGAGAGAGAGGAGAGAGAGAGGAGATGGAGAGAGAGATGGCACTAAATAACCAGAGAAGCGGAGACGAAGGGCCTATCAGGTCTACAAGTGAAGGACACAATGATTTCTTAGTTTAGATTAGTGCAACTCGCGTGTTGCAAAATTCGCCATTTCGCGCTCGGCCTTCTATCCTCGCATTATTTCTCCTTGCAACCGAAATTATCAGCCAAATCACGCTCTACTTCCCACGCCGCTTTGTATTTTTATCTCTCTTCATTGTTACCGACGGGCCTTTATGCTATTAATCTTCATTCTTACGAACTTCCTCCTCACAGCCTCTCCAAGACATATTATAAACAACATCCAACTTGACCGAAGGGTAGTGCTCCACACATCTCTCCCTGACAAAGGTTGTGCCTTCCTGTCGAAGTCCGTTTGAGTCGACAATATTACAGGAAGCAGCTGCCTCGCATCATTTACTCACGAGCCTGGTTTACCCAAGGTCAGTGCCTTCCAGGTGACTCACATCCTACCCTCGAGCGACCCTTGCGAACTCACCCCCCCCCCCCCTTTGCCCCGGGCAGAGGAATCTGACCCCCCAAGGGGAAAGGAAGCACCCCGTTGGAGGGTTCCCATCAAATAAAAGGGGGATATTTCGACAGCTCGGTAAAAGGAGTCCCACCTCTCTTTTTCCTAATACCCCTTTCATTCTCCTTCCCCAAAACGTCCAGATATTCATATCCTCCCCCCTTTTTTTTCCCAAACAAAAACCCTCTTTCTTTTCTCCTTTACAGCGAACCTTCATCTTCCCCTTTTTTTTTTCCGATACCTAAACATTTCTTTTGCACCACTTTCTCCTCTGGGGCCTTGTCCCCCCTTTTTCTTCCAGCCCTCACTATTCTAACCCTTTTTTGCCTCCCTCACCTCCCTATCCTTACCCCACCCCCACAATCAACCCCTTCCCTTCCCTTCTGTTCCCTTCCCTTGAACCAACCCAAAATTCTTTTTTATACACACACTCAACCCAGGGTCATTACATAATATCTCAAACACACCTTCTCCCCCCCCTAACCTTCCCCCCCTCTCTTTCTCCCCCTCCTCCCCTCAAATCTTCAACTTTTACGCCCTCCCACTCACCCACTTTTCACGAACTCAGCTGCACTTTTTGAAACACACACAAACTTAACACTAGAATAAAAACCTCTTTTCCCATAGTAAAGGACCCCCCGGGGGGTTTTACGTCAACGGACACTGGAGAAAGCCGGAATATGTCACTCAAACGCGTGTTTACCTTTTGTTATAATAAAGAAATAGAATGTCGATTTTATCGAATAAAAATGTAAGAATAATGTTTATAGAGCAAGGCAGAAAGGGAGAGGGGTAAAAGATAAGAAGAGGGGAAGAAGAGACAAAAAAAGAGCAAAAATAAAACTAAGAGAAGAGAAAAAGAAGCAAAATAAAAAAAAGAAAAAGAAATAAGAAAAAAAAAGCGAAGAGAAGAGAGATGGGGAAGAAAAGAGAAAAGGGAAAGGGGGAAGGGGAGAGAAGAGAAAAAGGAAAACAAAGGGAAAGGAGAGTTGAAGGGGAAAGGGAAAAAAGGAAAAAAATGAGTTGAGATAAGTGTAAAAAAAGCCGAAAAAGAGGAGAGAAAAGAAAAAAACCCTTTGAGGAAAAATTTTTTTGAAGAGGTAAAAGAGACAAAGAATTTAATAAAGAGAAGAAAACATTTTTAAAAAGGGAAAAAAGAGGGGAAAATAGAATAAACGCTAAAAAAAGTGAAAAAGGGTGAAAAAAAAAAAAAAAAAAAGGGGGAAAGAAAAAAATAAAAGAGGCAAAAAAGAGCGAAGCGAAAAAAAAAAAAGGAAAAAAAAAAAAAATGAAAAGGAAGTGGCAGAAAAAAACAGATAAAATGATGAAAAAAACTCACATAAAAAACTTATTGTGCAATAGATAACCAAGCTCAAAAAAAGAACTTTTTTTTGGGGGGGGGGTTTAAAAACCGCTGTCGTAATGACTTTCGAAAGTTAACTGCAGTTCAAAAATCGATAACGGCGCCAGGGGGAATTTTCGTCGTTCTACGGAAATGCTCACTTAAACCACACACTGTGTATATATATATATATATATATATATTATATATAATAATTTTAATAATAATAATATAATATTATTTAATATATAAATATATATTATATATATATATGTATATATTTATATTATATTATAATATATTATAATTATATATATATATTATTAAATATATTTTTATTATATATATA
>NW_023644103.1:0-8838 GCF_015228065.2 Penaeus monodon | reverse complement strand
CAAAAAGGGGAATTAGACCTTTTTTAAAAAAAAAAAAAAAAATTTTTATAATAATAAAAAAAAAAAAAAAAAAAAAAAAAAAAAAAAAAAAAAAAAAAAAAAAAAAAAAAAAAAAAAAAAAAAAAAAAAAAAAAAAAAAAAAAAAAAATTTAAAATATATTCATTTTATATAATATATAATAAGATATAAAAAAATAAATATAATATATTATTATATAAAAATTTTATATATTAAAAAAAATTTTTAAATATATAAAATTAAAATATATATATTATAAATATATTATATATATATAATATTTTATATATTATCATAAAGTTTTTTTGTTTTTTTTTTTTTTTTTTTTTTTTTTTTTTTGGTGTGGTTTTGTGTTGTGTTTTTGGTGTGTGTGTGTGTGGGTGGGTTTGTGTTGGTGTGTGGTGGGTGTGTGTGGTGTGGTGTGTGTTGTGGGGGGTTGTGTGTTGTTGTGTTTGGGGGGGTTTGTGTGTGTGTGTTTTTGTTGTTTTTTTGTTTTTTTTTTTGGGGGGGGTTTTTTGTGGTTTTTTTTATATAAGGTATATAAAAAACTATAATGAATAATATATATATTTTAATATAATATATATAAAATATATATTAATATAATATTATATATATGCATATTATAATATATATATAAAAATATATATATTATAAAAATATATTTAAAATTATAATTATAAAATTTTAAATTATAATTTTTTTAAAAATAAATATATAAATATAATATTTATAGAAAAATATATATATATATATATAAAATTTAATATAATTTTTTTATGTACTTTTTTAAAACCACAACCCTTAAAATTTTAAAAATTAATTTATTTTATTTGTATTTTATAATAGGGTAAGTTGTTTTAGAACCCTTTTCTTTTAAGGGTAGGTTCATTTTACCGCCTGGCCCCAGCGTACAATGGCTGGGGCCTGGAGGGGTAGTGGTGGGATTTCCTTTCCAGGGAAAGCCCCCGGTGTTCCCTTTTACTAATCATTCTCTCTTTTTTATCCGGGTTTGGCCCAACCTCGGGCGGCGGCCCCCAGGGGTGGGTACAACATAACCGCCCAACAACAAACCCGGCCCCAACCCAACCAACCCAATTTATACCCCCCCAACCAAAAATTATTATAAAAAAAAAAAAACCCAAAAAAAAACAAAACAACCAAAAAAAAAAAAAAAAAATTATATTTTTATTTTTTTAAATTATATAAAATTTAATATAATATAATTTTATTTATAAAAATTAATATAATAATATATATATATTTACCAATTTAATATTAACATATATAATAATTTATAATATAATATATATGATATTTAAAATTATTATTAAAAGTATTTAATAATATATATATATTAAACAATAATATATATTTAATAATAAAAAAAAATAAATAAAAAATTTTTATATTAAATAATAAAATACAATATATTAAAAAAAAAAAAAAAAAAAAAAAAAAAAAAAATTAATAATAATATTTATATATATTATTTTATTATATATAATATTATATATATTTTAAATATTATATAATTTTAATTATATATTAAAAATAATTATATTAATATTTTTATATATAATAAAATTTATTATCATTATATATATATATATTTATATTATATATAATATATATATTATTTATATAATTATATATATATATATAATATATATATAATATTATTTTTAAATTTATTATAATATATATTTAATATAATATATTTATTATATATAATATTTTATATTTTGTATATATAAAAAATTGCATAGAATTAATTACGTTAAAATTTTATATATATAATTATATATATTATAATATAATATATATAATATATAATATAATGTGTGTGTTTGTGGTGGTGGGGGGTGTGTGTGTGTGTGTGGTGTGTGGTGGTGTATAATACATGGGGCCCGGTGGCCGAATGGTTGGAGGCGGACTCAAGACTGTCACGACGGGAATCTGATTTCGGGGGTTCGATCACCGGCCGGCGTGTTGTTGCCTTGGGGAAAGGAACTTCACCTCGATTGCCTACCTACCCACGGGTGGAAAGCCACCCTGTCTGTGGTCCAAGCCCGGATAAAAATAGAGAGAAGTTTACGTAAAAGGTAACCCCGGGGACTCTCCGTGGAAAGGAAAAATGGGACCCACCACGTCCCCACCCAAGAGATCACAACATGAAAAAATACAATTAAGTATCTGCTGTGACCACGGGGGTCAAACTTAACCTCCGTTAAAAGAAAAATACATACATACAACATATACATATTAATTATATAAATTATAAATTAATACATTTATATTTTTTTTATAGTGTGTGTGTGGGTCTGTAGAAAGTAATTTTAAAAATATATAAAATTATATATAATATATTATATAATATTATTATATTTTTTAAATATATATATTCTATATATATATATAATGCATTTATAATAATATATATATATAATATATTATATATATTTAATTATTATAAAATATTTTTATATATGTATATATATGCATATATTATATATAATTTTATATAAAATATTATTTATAAAATTATATATATATATATTTATATATATAGCAATTAGATATGTATATACAAATATATATACACCACAGAAAACCGCACGCACACCCACACCACGCACAAAACCCCACAAACACACACAACCACACACACCAACACAAAACACAAAACACAAACACCACACCCACAACACACCCCAACACACATTTACACACAACACACCACACAACCAAACACACACCCACACACACACACACACACACAACCAAACACACACCCACACACACACACACCCCCAGGGTGTATATATATATATATATATATATATAATATATATATATAATATATATATAATATATATAATATTATTTATTATATATATGTATATATATATATAAAATATATATATATATATTATATAAAATATATATAAAAAAATAAATATATTAATGAATTATATTATTTATATATATATATATATATTTATATATATATATGTATGTATATATATACATATATGTATTTATGTATATATATCTTTATTCATTTATTTGTTAATGCATATTTGTATGTATATGTGTATATATACATATGTGCGTTTTGTATAAATGTGTATGTGTTTGTGAGGTTCTTCATAACTTTATAAATTTTTTTATTATATTTTGATATTAGATTCTAAGCATTCTTTTTTTTTTTTTTTGTAGACTTCAGGTCTGGAAAAGTAAGTATTTTTCTCGTTAAATCAACACGCGTCGTGAGCTGCACTTAAAAAAGGAGTCAAGGTGTGGTGTTTCCGAGCGGTCGTAGGCTTTACTTATTTTTTATCTAATATTTAACATTCCACAATTAAATGGTAAACTGCCACCACTGACCTTTGAGGAGTGTCAGGTCTCCAATACTTGGGATTAATTGATATCAAGAGGAAAACTGAAAGATTGTTTTCACTTCAGTAGTATTGACTTATTTAATATTGCCTTAATCTTGGGGTTTCAGAATTTTCTAAGTTAAAACTTGGGAGATCCGTTACAATAATTGTTCGAGTAACTCACCGGGTAAGGTTCAGATGCACCTAGTGTGGGGTCTGCTCTGAGACTGCCGACTTTTCGCCCCACACATTTATGTCGCTCACCCTGGCCCTTCATATCTTTCTTTCTTTTCATTGGTCTTTTTCATACCCCATTTCTTCTTTGGTTTAAATTTTTTTGTCCCAATGACCATATTCCTTGGTTAAGACACGCCTACACTAACAACAGTACTCTGTTGTCCACGTTTTCCACGTTTTCCCACGTCGATCCTGAGCCAGGTCAAAAAGCTATAACTCTTGTCCACTTCGACCGATAGGTCATTGGGGTGCGAAACCAATACAAACAAAGGTTTTAGGTCTAACTCGCCATGTGGTGTATATCTGGGTAAGACTCTCTTGGGTTACTTCACTTGTTTCAATATTTCACTTGTTAAGGATACCCCAGGCGTTACACCACAGACCCCCTTCTTCAGCTTCGTGTGTCCCAACACGAATGAAGAAGTAAAACTTCAAACAGACTCCCGAAATGGCAATGATAAGGATACAGTGATCCGTAAATGTTTTGCTGCTGGACAAGGGAAAAAACTCCACGTTCCCAATAAATGGGAGAGAATACAACCCTGTGTATCCACAGAACTGGACTCCTCCCAGGACATTGGACCGCCGAGATGAAAAACCTCTCCAGAAATTCAGCAAAACAACTAGTATTTTAATCTGACATACACTATATATCTGTCGGAATTTTTTGACAGAGAATCATAGGTTAAAAAATGCCCCGATACACTAAGTCCCCGCATATGGGAATTGTCTCTATTGCACTGTAAAACGGGGACACTATGATGTCGCAGGGACGCCATATGAAGGGGTTTTTGCATAATGAGTCATCTGCACGTCTTCTTCACCGCCCCCTGTAAGGGTATTGATGTCATCTTCCAGTACTGGGGATTAGCACCAAGCAGGGATCACCGTACGTCAGGACTTCAGCCAATAGGACAGGATTCCCATGGTGCTAACAGACATCCAAAGAGACAGGAAATTCCAGCTGCGGTGGACATCACTCTCCATGACAGGGCAGCACATAACTGTCAACTGTGGTTCCAGCAGCCAGCAGAATCATCACGGCAAGACATGTATGTGATGGCAGGATCTCGTCATTCCGTCAGTCTCAGGATCTGCAACAGCAATGATACGGCAGAAAAACGGAACAGAGAACCCTGCATGAGCGGGAACAATAGGACAAGCATGAACCTGAATTATACGGGAGTACTCGAACAGCTTGTAGAATCTCCTTGCATAGTATATCATTATCATTATTATTAATATTATCGTCTATGCTTAAGATAATCTCTAGTGCTTGATGTACTTAAAAGTTAATCTTCACTTGAACACACAAAGCTAAGTCATGATGTTGCCATGAAGGAGTATATACTATTTAAATAATCTTAGGGAACTTGTGCTTATTTCTATATTTATCAGCTATGGGCAATTTTTTATGGTAATCCTCTAGATTCCACTTCTAAAGTTTTCTGTTCAGTTCGTCGATCATGCCCCCAGCATAGCCAGTGCGAAAGACATGAAGCGAACCTAACAGTGCAGTCCAGAACAATGCGTTATAGGCAACCTCACTGCCCGCTTGCCAATAAGACCTTAGATGTGGCTAGCACCAAAAGCCTGAAAGACAAGGACACCACACCAGCTGCAGTACTGCCACCACTGTGGTGTTTCCGAGCGGTCGTAGGCTTTCGGTTGTCCTTTGAGGCAGGGCATTAACACGTACTTTTTTATTATTCACTTGTTCCTCATAAACTAATTTAGCCTCTGGGTGTTGTTTCATGTACTCCAATCCCTGTGCTAAAAGCTCCCCATGTCTAACATATTGGGAATCAGATAATCTCTGGGCAAAAGGCGGTGGAAAAATTTTTACAAAACGCCTTCCTGCCAGATAGCGCACTAGAGGTTCCTTTGTTGGATCTATTGACATTGCCTTTGCAACAAGAACCTGCAATCTCACATTGTAATTCTCTAAGTTTTCCCCCTCGCGGATCTTTGTGGTCTCTAATTCTGTCAAAGTAACATCTAGTGAGGAAGATTTTGGAAAATATTTCAGGAAAGTTTCCTTAAATGCTATCCAGTTCCTTGGATTTTGAGTCTTACACAACTGTGCTGCTGCTGCCGCGCTATCTAGTGCGTATTTAACTACAACATTTATTAACCCTTCATCAGTCCACTCAGATCGCGGGCATCTGGCTTCTATAATAGCTAGCCAGCTTCCCGCGTCAGGACACACTGTCTGAGCCACTGAAGGATGTTTGTCAATTCCGCTCGAAACAAAATACGGAATATCAAAAGCCTTTTCTAATCTGTCCATCTCCTTCCTCTCCAACTTCTCTGTAAAACTCTTACAAATTTGTGCGACATCTCTGGGCAGGTCCATATTTGTCATAATGTTCTCTGAGGGAGTGCTCCCCTGGCTCTCGCTGGCGGCTGACATGAAACCCTGATTTCCTTGCCCAGCTTGATCTGAGGTTGGCATTCTAATAATCACCTCTATTTAACTGGTAATGGACCCTTGCTTCCGTACCTTATAAAACCACGTCACGTGTCAACCTTTCAATTGTTCATTGATTTTACTGACTATTTATCTACTGATTTACTTATTGTACAATTCAGTACTATTGTATTTTTGTTGGTAAGTCAGTTCACTTTTAAGTGTAATATGGTCATATTTTATTACTATAATTATAATGTGTAACCATATCTTATTTTGTATTGCACACTGAATATTAAAGCTATCTACTTCTGTCGCTTGGACCTCTAATCAATGAAAGTAGTGCTTTATTTTGCATTCACCTTTGTTTATTAATTAATGACAGGTGGAACTCATTGTATGTGACAGAATCTGAGTATAATTTAACCATACTAGTGGACACACAAAATTTTCACTAGCTGATTTAAGTTTATATTATGTTATTATTTTATTTATGCATTTATTTTTAGCATATATAATATTTTGAGCATATTTTTTGGTCACTAAGTGGCAAGATTTCCCACTAACAGACTTAGTTATTTCACACTGGTTTTATTCTTGCTTCATTTATTAATGTAAGCAATTTGCTGAGCACTTTTTTCACACTAGCGGAGACGAAGCTACATACTAGTGGACATTTTATTTTTTATTTTTGCTTTATTTATTAATATAAGCAATTGAGCTGAGCACTTTTTATTTTTTCACACTAGCGTAGACAAAGCTACACACTAGTGGACTTTTTATTTTTTATGATTAATTAATTAATTAATTAATTAATTATTTTTTTCTGCTCTACCACCTCTTCGCAGTATATAACCCTAACGGGAATTGCCCAAATGTTGACTAACATCAATCAATAAAAAAATATATCACTGATTTCGCAAAGAATTTATATAAATGAAAATATTTTTCAAAATCTAAGTTACGCACAAATTTATGCTTATAGTTCCCTTGTTATAGAGCACTCCATACATATACCATGCAACATTATAAAAATATATCATGCAATCATAAGTAAAATACTTAAACTAATATAGCACAATATTGTTCATGACTTTAAAATATCTTTCATGAATTTAAGATATATTACATGACTTCAATATATGTTTCATGACTTCAAGATATGTTTCATGACTTGTGTGTTCAAAAGAGGCATAAAAATTTTATATATTCAATATTTTTCATCAATTCAAGCACTAAATTAATTTTATATATCCATAACAGATAACAAATCTCCCAAGTGGTAACATCGAATTTATTCTTTGATAATTACCAATAATTCTTAATTTACTCGAATAAATTTCAAGTATTTAATTATATTTTATACTTTAACAATGCGTGAAATGTTTCGTGGAGGCGATCCCGCCGCAGGCCACCACTGTGGTGTTTCCGAGCGGTCGTAGGCTTTACTTATTTTTTATCTAATATTTAACATTCCACAATTAAATGGTAAACTGCCACCACTGACCTTTGAGGAGTGTCAGGTCTCCAATACTTGGGATTAATTGATATCAAGAGGAAAACTGAAAGATTGTTTTCACTTCAGTATTTATTGACTTATTTAATATTGCCTTAATCTTGGGTTCTAGAATTTTCTAAGTTAAAACTTGGGAAGATCCGTACAATAATTGTTCGAGTAACTCACCGGGTAACAGGTTCAGATGCACCTAGTGTGGGGTCTGCTCTGAGACTGCCGACTTTTCGTCACACATTTTGTCGCTCAGCCTGGCTCTCATATCTTTCTCTTCTTTTCATTGGTTCTTTTTCCATACACATTTCTTCATTGGTTATTTCTTGTCCAATGACCATATTCCTATGGTTAAGAACGCCTACACTAACAACAGTACTCTGTTGTCCACGTTTTTTCCACGTTTTCCCACGTCTGATCCTGAGCCAGGTCAAAAAGCTATAACTCTTGTCCACTTCGACCGATAGGTCATTGGGGTGCGAAACCACATACAAACAAAGGTTAGGTCTACTCGCCATGTGGTGTATATCTGGGTAAGACTCTCTTGGGTTACTTCACTTGTTTCAATATTTCACTTGTTAAGGGATACCCCAGGCGTTACACCACAAAGGCAGGCTAGTTCCTGTTATTATGCTTTCTTCTTTCTTCATGTCTTTAACAGTTTCATGGATTTCGACTCTCCGGCAGTCTGAGATGGTATAGCTTTTGATTTATATTAAAGATTTTTTTTCTTTTTTGTGGAATATCGGATTTTATTTCTCTATTGTTTGACTTTAATAAAATTTCGTGTTATGCCTCTTAATAGCTTGTGACTCTTAATGGCTAGTATCTTGCCACAAATTATAATACTATTCAATTTCTTCGACTACGGTATAATGGTAAAGGAAGCTACCTCGTATAACGGGTGTTACTGAGTATAGGATGTGGATAATTTTACAGGATGTGGATAATTCTATTTCGGGTACCAGTGGACCACGTGGCTGTTTTCCACGTGGAGCAATCAGTGTAGCAGACGGAGCCAGTGACCTCACCTCGCTCCCCCCCCCCATGCTTCCTGCAGCTGCTGCTACCGCTCCTCCAGCTGGAACGGTCACTACTTATACCGAGAATGACCTAGGCCTCAGAGAGTTCGTGCTAAGCTACCACCGCGCTAAGGTCAGCCCTCGCCTCCCTCCGGGTGGGCTGACCGACCTCGCGCGCCCGATTACCCAAACAAGACATTCTCGTGTTTTTATCTGCTGTATCAAATCCAAATAAGAGTCAGCCCAATAACCTACTACCC
>NW_023644102.1:7500-8838 GCF_015228065.2 Penaeus monodon | reverse complement strand
TATATAGATATTATATATATAAATATAACACTATATAAAATGTATATATATAATATATATTTATATATATATATATATATATATATATATATATATATATATATATATATATATATATATTATATATTATATATATATATATATATACTATATATATATTATATATATATATATATATATGTGTATGTATATATATATATGTATGAGTATATGTATGTATATATATATATAATATATATATATATATATATATATATATATATATGTATATATATATATATATATTCTTCTTCTTTCAACGCTAGGTTCATGTCTGAGCCGCCGTGGTCACAGCATGATACTTAATAGTTTTCATGTTGTGATGCTCTTGGAGTGAGTACGTGGTAGGGTCCCCAGTTCCTTTCCACGGAGAGTGCCGGTGTTGCCTTTTAGGTAATCATTGTAATCATAGTCTGTGAGGCCATTTAACTCCAGAATTTATTCTTTCTACGACTACAAGACACAGGTATGGTGCATCATACAAACTATCTTCCCCTCGGAGAAAAATGCGTAATACCCGCCCTTCAGCACCTTCTTCACCCGAAGCTTCCGTTTGAGGATGCCGCAGGGGACCCAGGCGCCTCCCTCCTGCCTCACCTTAAACAGGGTGAACACGATACAGTCGCGCTTCTTGCTTCTGGTGCCGAACTTTGGTGGCAGATCGCAGCCCAATAGATAGCCGTTTAATTCCTGGCTTGAATAAATCCTGCCCAAGAAATGGGTAACAGTGTCATCATACTTTACAAATATATGACGTTTTTTTTATACGCTAACAGACATTGCAGAGATGGATAGCGAATCCATGATCGAAACAATTTTTACGAGAAGAAAAAAACCTGTTTTACAAAAATTCTTTTTTTTTTCAACGGTATAGGCTCATGTTTCAGCCGCCGTTGTCACAGCACGATACTTAATTGTAGTTTTCATGTTGCGATGCTCTTGGAGTGAGTACGTGGTAGGGTCCCCAGTTCCTTTCCACGGAGAGTGCCGGCCTTACCTTTTTGGTAATCATTCTCTCTATTTATCTGGCTTGGGACCAGCACTGAACTTGGGCTGGCTTGGCCACCCAGTGGCTAGGTAGGCAATCGAGGGAAGTTCTTGCCTAAGGAACTTCATCATATCTAGGCCGATGTACCTAAAAATATATAAAGATATGAGAGATGATGAGAGAGATAGAGAGAGAGATAGAGACATAGAGATAGAGAGTAGTAGTAGATATAGGTAGAATAGAAGATATATAGATGAGGATAAGGATAGAGAGAGAGAGATAGAGAAGAGAAGAGAGAGAGAAAAGTAGAG
>NW_023644101.1:5000-8838 GCF_015228065.2 Penaeus monodon | reverse complement strand
TAAAAAATATAATAAAAATATTTATATAAAATAAATATAATTATAATAATATTATAAATAAAATTATTTTTATATATATTTATATATTATATAATATAAAAATTTATTTATATATTAATAATATATTTTTTATATTATAATTAAAAAATTTATTTTTATAAATAATATATATATAAATATATATAATATATATATAAATATTAAATATAATATATAAAATATTAATAATATATATAAGATATATAATATTTATATAATAATAATAAATATATATATATGTATATAATTATATATTAATAATATAAATTTTATAAAATATATATTAATATATATGGTGTGGTGGGTGGGGTGTGTGGTGTGTGTGGGTGGGGGTGGGTGTGGGGGGTGTTTTTGGGGTGTTAAATTTAAATATAGATGATAGAAGATAGAGATATAGAAGTGGTGTGGTGTTGAGAGGGGGATATAGTATGTCGAACACCCCACACACAAAACACAACAAAACACACAAACACACACAACACACACACCACACAGATAATATAAATATATATTATATAATTAATAAAAAATATAATATATATATATATATATTATAATAATATATTAAATACATACTATTACAAAACCACACACACACACAAAAAAACACCACACCACAATTATATTTTTATTATATATAATATATTATATTATATATATATAAAATATATATATTAAATATATAATTATATATTTTGTACAATATAAAATTCTTCCCAGATTGGAATAGAGAAGAGCCCGTTTTTGGGGGGACATTTTTGGTAATCTCGATGGGCGAGACGGGCGGACGTGCTGTTGTACTTCCGAAGGGCGAAGAGGAGGAGTCGAGAGATTTCCTGAGTCCCGGGTGGTCGGGCTGGCTTCTGGGTAGAGGAATGGGTAGGTAGTAGAGTAAATTGGATAGTTTTCATATATATAGGGGTGGTTATGTCGTTTATTAAAATCGGGGGCAAATGGAACGTTGATGAATTTGTTTTTCTTAGCTTTTTTTTGGTGAAAGTTTTTGTTAACCTGTAAATTTTTAATCACTCCTGAAAAAAGGGGTTTTTCCCTTTTATTTTTTTTCACAGTGGCCTTTATGGTTCTAAAATTTATGAATTTCTGGTCATTTGTGTTCATAAACATTTTTTCATCATTTCGTGATAATAAGAATATCATTTTTTTCTAGTTCGTGTTTCCCGGTCCCCGTTATCGAATAATTTTTTATGTTAGGGTCCAGGGCTATGCATTTTTATGGTGGGGATAAATAGATGACGGGTTTATTATTTTTTGACCGAATGCCGCAATATATGTATTTCAAAAAAACATTTTTTAAATTTAGTCCATTTGGATGAGGAGAGGGTCGTTTTTCTTTTAAATGAAAATACTTGGACAGAAGTTTTTTTTTTTTTTTTTTAAGGAGTCAAGTTGGGAGTGGTTGATCCTCCGATCTCCCCCTATTAGTTATATCTTTTTATTTAGATTGTTTCTTATCTTGATTTTTGTCTTTTTTTTTAAACCTTTGCATTTTTGGAAATTGAAATTTTTTTCAAACTATAGTGGGGTAAAACGATAAAAAAAATAAAGATAAAAAAAGTAGGGAATGTAATAGTAATGATTTAACCAAATTTATGATAATGATTTTAAAGATGTGATAAAATAATAATAATAAAATAAATAAAATAATAATAATAATAAAAATAAGATAATAAAATAACAAAAAACAATAACAAAATAACAAAAAAACAACAAAACAACAAAAAAAAACAAAAATAAAATAAAAATTTTAATTTATTATTATTAATTTCATTATTATTAAAACAAAAAATAAAAAATCAAAAAGAACAATGAAAAAAAATGAAGGAAAAAAACGATAATTTCAAAAATAATGATGTGATTTTAAAAATAGGTAATGATGATAAAATAACAAAAGGGTAAACATTTTAATGAGAAAATAAAAAAAAATAATAAAAGCAATACAAATAGTAAAGATGTAATAAAATAAAAAAATAATAAAAAAATAATAGTAATAATAACGTAACAAAGTAATAAATTTTGATAATAAAGAAAAAAACAAAAACAAATAACAACAACAAAAAATAATTTGAAAAAATAATAACAAAACAAAAATAGCAAAACACTAATGATAATGATAATAATAATAAAAAAATAGTTATTTTTTTATATTATTATTATTATTTTATTTTTATATTTTATTATTATTATTATTATTATATTATTATTAACACATGATAAAAATAAAATAGGGGAAAAGATAAACTAATAATAACAACATAAAGATAGCGCAATAAAGATAATGATAATGATAATAATATATTAACCAAACGATAAGAAAGATAATAAAAAGATAAAAAACAGCAATCATGATGATCATCAGTATCAACAGACCTTATTTAAAATTTATTTCTCACACCATCGTTTTTTATTATGTATCTTATTACTATTGCTGTGGGTTTCTATTTCCAAATTTTCGCCATCAGATCTATTTTATCCCCCCTTGTCTTTTAAAATATTAGCAAATTTTGAAAGCGAAACAAAGGGGTAGCAATAAAAAAAAATTTTTCTTTTTACTTGGCATTTTTGCAAATTTCCAGGATGATGGGCGCCGGAAAAATCAACATTGACGGTTTTTTTAACAACAGCAGGTAAATTTTTTTCTTTCAGTTTTTCATTCAAGGTGACAAATAAAGAAAAAAAATTTGGGGGAAAACTGAAATAAAAAAAAACCAAGGAATTAATTGTATTCGCGTGAAGATTATGGAAATAATATAATATATATTTATACATAATATAATATATATATATAATATGATATATATATATATATATAATATATAAAATTTGGGCCATGATTCCTAAGGTTTAAAACGCATGTCAATATAAAACCACATTTTTGAAACTTTTCCGGAAACAACATCTGGGATTATCACTACGAATATTTTATAAATAGCCAGATATCATCTTTGCAATTATGACAGAATGATGAATATAGTGAAGAATTCTGACACTAATTTTCTACATAACTTATTATACGTAATCAAATACATTATGAATTATTATGTACCTCCGTAACTAACATAACAAATCTAGTTACCAACTAGTAAGTGGAAAAAGTGCTATTAGCATACCATGTTATCAACATAATAAACCAGTTGGACACGTAATAGAATTCCTTAAAAAGTATAAGAAAAAGTGGGTTTAGATCTACATATCTATGCTCAAAGGCGTGATGTAATAGGGTAGAGAGAGCTTACATTTAACGTATGTATGTATATATGTATAGTTCTACACAGATGCATACATGCATATTTTATGTAAGACATATATGTTATGTAAGAATATATATATAAACATATATAAATAAATAATAAATATATATAAGATATATATAATATATATATATACATAATATATTATATAATAGAGATAATATTATTAAATATAAAATATAATATATATAGGGATAATATATATAATATAAGAATTTTATAAAAATATAATATATATATATATAATAATAATAAAATATAAATATGTATAATAAAATATATATATATATATAAAAATATATATATAAAATATATAATAATATAAAATATAACACATACATATATGTGGTCTGTGCGTGAGTGTATGTGTGTGTGTGTAGGGGTGTGTGTGGTGTGTGTGTGCGTGTGTGTATGTGTGGTGTGTGTTTGTGTGTGTGTGTGTGTGTGGGGGTGTGTGTGTGTGGTGTGTGTGTGGTGTGTGGTGTGTGTGTGTGTGTGTGTGTGTGTGTGTTGGTGGTGTGGGGTGTCAA
>NW_023644100.1:0-8840 GCF_015228065.2 Penaeus monodon | reverse complement strand
GGTGCCTGAAAAAGTTTAAGATTTAAATTTCATTTATATGTCAAGGAAAAAATGGGGGGTTATAACTAACAACGTAAAAAATCAAAAAAATGAATATGTTGAAATAATGTATGGTCTAAAAAATGTATGTATAATATATATATATATATATATATATATATATTATATATAATATATATATATTATATATATATATATATATATATATATATATATTATATATAATATCAAGTTTCGTGTTTAACTCTACGGTGCAAGAACCATGTTTCACCAATGGAGCAAGATTATTTCGTTATTTTATAAGTGATCGCTCATAAATGGATATAGGAAAACTAACGATGTACTTTTCAAACTGTAAAAGGCGCAGCATAAAAGGTAGAGCCATTTGTCGCTCATGTGCATTTCATTTTCTTAATCAATAAAAAAATAAGCAAACAATAAAGATATGTATATATTATCCTCTCTTTAGATTCATTAACCCTAAACAAACTTTTGTTTTTAATAATATCAACTTGGCTTCTTACAGTGAATATTTCAACCGCACAAATCTTCACCACCTTGAACACCGGCAAGTTACAGACTGACGCTTTCTTTGAGGAATATGACGTCATTTGCTGAAACTGTGATTGTAATTGCCAATACTGCACTTTGGTTATAAATGGCTGTTAAGCAATAGTTCGTGTTTGTTAGGGTTTCATACATGGAAGATAAATGAGCCATTTTCATTAACTTACATACGATATACGAAGCTCCTTAACTACCAGTAATTTAGGCAGATGCGTATTATAAATACCAGTAATTTATTATATATACAGTAACAATTATTGTTTTACTATGAATCTCATGAGTATATCGCACCTGAGAATAAAGATTGACTAACGCAAACACATTTCGTAAATTGGAGTCGCTCCGCGACAGGTCTTATCATTTGTTTCCACCTTGTAGTTGATGCAGCTTGGCAGCTTCGTTAAAAAATATATGTGTAGGGCAGCTTCTTTATGTTCTTTAATACATATGTAAAGCGAAATATATTGGGAGAGATATTCGGTTTTCATTACAGGATTCTTTGTCCATTCTTTAACATCTCTCCATAACGCTCATTTGTTTACCGGTGCACGGACGCGTCTTAGGATTACACATTTTTCGGAATTATTTAAAACTTTGTGCAGATACCCATGGTCCCTTTTAATGTCCGATGTATATGACGTCATATAGCATTTAGGAAATCCGAGGTGAAAACGAAGCTGCAAGCTCACACCTATTTCAAGATGGACGCTAAGCAATCTGAAATTGCATCATAGGATGAGGAAACGTAATTTCTCTCCCAGTGAAATAATCCAGAGAGCCGGGTATCTCCCGCTCGATGATACACGGGTGAATGATGTGGAAGGAGGGCACTCTGAACAACCGCCTTCGTTCCAAATACCCCTTCACCAATGCAACCTATAATTCCCGCTAACAAGCCGCACGATGAAGAAAACAACTACATGCAGATAGCATTCGTCGCAGAACGTTATCAAAGAGAGATTTTTAAAATGACGTTGGCAACATCGCCTCCAGCTCAAGGGAAGCTTCATTGCTGGATGAGAGGTAAGTGTAAATATCATAAAAACTTATTTCGACTGGTTCATAGATTAATTTAGTTCAAAATTTGATATAGCTACACGTCATATTTGATGTGATTATCTCACTGATCTAAAAAAAAAAAAGACTGGATCGAGCAACCAGTGCTTTGTTGTGAAGCACTATTGAAAACTCCGGCGCCATGACAGTGAGACCCAAACAATCGGTGGATGACTTGGGGCGCAGTGGAAAAATTGCTGTAGATTTCCCAATGAAGTCTGGTTTGCATGAATTAAGGTGAATTTCTATCCAGAAAGCAGTTTTCAGCTATTTTCTAACAAAAATGATAAACTAGAGATATTTCTAGACTAGTCCGTCAGCAATCCGTTTGCTGCTTCAATCAGCGTAACAGAGAAATTTGACTTTGTTCGTTTAACTTGAAATGATTTATCAAGGTGAAGGCGGCCTAAGGCGATTTTGAACTTCATTTGGTGCCAAAAAGCAGAACAATCTTATTCAACGTTTGATACTCTGGGGATTTAGATTTTCAAATAACTTTTGGTACGAGTACATCTTCGCACAAAGTTCATAAGAAAATCGTGCGCCAAACATTATTGGTATTTGAATCATTACCACCATATAGTGTTAATGAGTTTGGTATGTTTACCTCTAACTTTCCCGCGCATTGGGTCTCAGTGTCATGGCGCCCACTAAGAGCCAATTGGCTTCATAAACCTTACCGCGAAAACAATAGGAAGCTCGATCCAGTCTTTTATTAGATCAGTGATTATCTTTCTTTATTTACTTTTCAGATGTGACCTGTAATATGTGAAGGTGGATTTCCATCATGGTGTTGGTGAACTTGCCCGAGATTCAATTTAGACAAATATTTTGAATTATTAGATGAAACATTCTTCCCATCATTACATTGGCCCTTCCCAGAAACAATCATACCCGTGCAGGATAACTGCCCAATACACACATTAAAAGCAGATACGAAGTGGTTCGGTGACCAAAATCACATGGAAGTCTTTTCACGGCCAACAAGGCATTCGACTCAAACCCGAGGAAAATTGTTCACAATATATGTCAAAACATACAAAAGCGCAATCAAATCTGCTAAGCATGTTCTTAAGTACTTGATAGACATCGTGACATATGGTCCTACATTTAGAAAGTCAGATGAACCAATTCAACTCCAAGGATTTTGTGACTCAATGGGGATCATCAGAAGACAGAAAAAGCATATCAGGATATTATTTTCATTACATATATCATGGAGAAGTAAGAAGCAACAAACAGCTGCACTTTCATTTTGTGAAGCAGAGTACATGGCCCTTACATACGCCATTGGGGGAAGCAAAGTTTCCAAGAAAAATTGATCTGATCTTTACGATTCAAGTTTAAATCCGTAGACTCAAGTTGGAAACCCCGCAGCTATTAACTTGGCAAAATCCAGTAACCCAAAGATAAAAGCACTTGTTTTCGTTACCATTTCTTTAAAGAGAATAAGGAAGGTAATGTAAATTTATTAATTTTCCCACGCAAATTCCAGTTGATTTTTACAAAACCTGTAAACGGAAGAATTTTGCATTTTTTAAGGTATCAGGGCATAATTCTCAGATCACACCCCCATTTTAATTAGGGGGGGTGGGGAGGTTGGAATAATCAAAGATTAATAGTATAAGGATATTTTTTTTTTTTTACCTAATAACCTAATTCCAAAAACGAAGGTGAAAATTAATTTTTCCAGTTACCATGTAAGAGTATGTTTTCGTTATATACCCATAAAAAAGGCAGTTTTATATCTGAAAGTAAAAAACCCCTTTATAATGTCCGTGGATCCCCCCGATACACAAGTTGAGCGCAGAACCCCATATTTTGCCAACCCCCACAACGATCATATATGTTGCCCCTTAAAATTGCTTATTACACGCGGGGAAGATGAGTTTTTGTTACAACATTTGTATTTTTACCATTGTTCGAAATGGGGGGGCGAAATTTTGGCATCTTTTTACAAAGCATAGTTATTTTTTAATTAGGTCGCATTTGGGGACAAATTTATTCCAATTTAAACCCTTTTAAAGTTTTACTTGAAGTAAAAGTCAAAGAACATAATGGGTTTTTATTTTGCACATTTCCCTCTTTCTTGGACACCCAGTTACACCCAAAAAGTTTTGGTCCTCCTTTTTTTTAAAGAATTTCATTTTTCTTTTGTCCTAAAATCCTGTAAAAGATTACAGGTAGTATCTGGCCCAAGGGGAATATTTATTTTTAAATTGTGCACCCCCCCTTTTTTAAGGGCCCAACGGATTGTTTTTTTTTAAAAATTGTTCTTTGGTGTGATCAACCTTATGCGGGGCCACCTCAAACCCCGATCTTATAATAAATATATATATTAATTATTTTAAAAATATAATATATAATATAATATATAATATATATATATATATATTTTTTTTTTTTTTTTTTTTTTTTTTTTTTTTTTTTTTTTTTTACATTGTCAACTATTTTGGGGGTAATTCAATTTTGTAATCTATTTTTTTATTTTATTTCGAAATTCAAATATCGGCCTCGGGGTGGCCTGCGTTTCCGACGCTCTCGAAAAACCAATGCTAACTGCGGGACGGTCCCGCAACTGTGTAAAAAAGGATGTAAGGTCCCAAGCCCCACTACCCAAAAGGTATAAAAAGGGAGCGAGGATTTGGGGGTTTTTAAAGGGAACAGGTGGCAGTCCCACGTAGTGTTTTTTTTAATGGTTACACAAAAAAGATTTAGGGCATTCTCTTTTAGTCTTAAAAATATATGAATATGAAATATTCCCTAGCCCAATTTAAAATTTACATTTACTAACAAAAATATAGATATATAATCTGAAAAAAAACCCACTAAAAATTTTTCCGGCATCAAAAGGGGTGAGTAAAAATTTTAAACATACCCCCCCCCACCATAGGCTTCCCATATAGACTAAGTATACTTAAATGGGGAAAAAAAATTTCTAAAACAAAAAATTTGAGTTTTCCTTTAGTGATTTTTTTAAAACCATGTGATTGAACTCATACCTGATCTTAATCTTTCCCTTTTGAAAGTAAAGAAGAAGAAAAAAAAGAAAAAACAAACAAAATGCAAAGTTTACAATCAAGTTTCTGGGGCCCTTTTACTGCAAAACCACGTTGACTTTAGAAGCTCAAGGCATATTTTCTTGTTTCAAAAAGAGGTCTACGTTTTTTCTAAAGTAGACTCATATTTTTTTTAGAATTTTTTTACAGAGGATACATTTCAAGACCCCCCAACTTCGCCGGGTCTATTAACTATTCTTTCCATTTTTACCCAAAACACCCCCTAATGATTTATTATCCCTGGGAAACTCTGAGCTACATTTAATGGCCATTTAACCCTAGAAACATGTTTTTTCCTCAGTAAGCAGATTTTTCTTTACTAACAATTTTGCACAGATCCCTTCATTTCTGGTGGCAAATTTTTTAGATAATCTTGCTCCAAAATTTTCCCCAAAATTATAAGCTGCTGCTGGCCAACATTTTCCGGACAAATTAAATCCCTTCTGAACATATGAAGATTGGTCGCTAACCCAAAGATGGTTTACTTTCAAGAGAAAAGTAAGGAATCAAAGGTCTGAAACATCGATTTTCCCCCCGAAAGGTAAAGTCTAAATTTACACAACCCTCCACTTTGAAGCGGGGTTCAAGTCAATTCTTTACAGAATTTTAAAACATATTTTTTCCTCAAAGCAGATTTAACAACCTAATCAAACACCCCACCAAACTCCCCACCATGAAAAACAAAAAGAAATTTTCCCCGAGGAGAAGTGGACCTTTCTTGCTGAAGTGGGCGAGCACCCAAAAAAGTTTTGGATTTTCTGAGTAAAAAAAAAAAAAAAAAAAAAAAAAAAAAAAAAAAAAAAAAAAAAAAAAAAAAAAAAAAAGGAAGCCTCTCATGCGCAAATTTATACAAAAAGCATGCAAAACAGAGAAGAGAGAACATAAGTTCTAAGTGCACTGCTTCATCACTGACAGTAAAAAACAAAAAGTACAATTCTTTGGAAAACAAATCAAAACAAAAGAGAGAACCAGCATAACAAGACTGTACAAATAGGGGAAGAAGAATCTTAAATCTTAAAAACCCGGGAATAATTATTTAATTACTTTCCCAAAAGCTAAGGTCTTAGCGGATTTAAACCTGGTAGAGGTGAGCAGGTGATTCAAATCGGATTTTTCTCTTTCACCCAAAACCTCTACAAACAGTTTTAGCAATTCGTCTGACCCCACATCCAAAGCTTCCCCTTAAAATGGGGAGACTCCATGTACTTCAGGGAAAAAAAGTTTAAAAAGAACCCCCAGTTAGCAAAAATGACCTGAAGGGGGTATACAGGGTGTTTTTTTTTTCAAAAAATGAAGTGCATTCTCCAAAAGTCCCTTAAATTTTCCAACAAACCTTTTTCATTACAAAGGGATTCATCTAACAAGGAGAACCCCCTTTCGGGATTTACTCGTTCTCAAATCTGCAATTTTTTGAGCGAATTTTTCTCTCTTACACAATAAAACAATTTGTCTTGATTTTAAACCCAAGCACCCGAAAAAAAAAGACCCACATTTTTTCAGAATGAGGTCGGGGAAATTTTAAAATTCATAACCTAACTACTATATGATAGGTTTTTTGAACGACTCCATCTTCAATATCAAATATTAGAAGTGGGCACGGAACACAAGAAATTTCTTTCACTGTAACTTTTCTCTATAGGAACTCTCAGTTTTTTTTTTATCACTTAAAAGGGTTTTGAAACCAAAAAGGGCCATTTATCCTAAAGTAAATTTTCCGTGACCAGAACTTCCCCCCCAGAAACAAAAACATCGGATTTTCCTTTCCCGGCAAGGTACCAGGGCATGGGACCAGGTACCTTCCTCTACAAGGACACCCCTTTATTTTGTAAGCGCAACCCTTTTATCAGTTCAACCATAAGTTTTAAATCTTACAAATGGGGCAGACTAAAAAAAATTTAAGATGGGGACAAAGTAAGAGAAACAATTTAGTCAGGGTAAAGTAACCTATTTTTTGGGGCTACCCTAGACATTTTATACAAATGACACCCGGTATGCCCCACCCCCAAGGGGAAAATCTCAAAAAACCACAACTTCTTACCCTTTTTCTGAATTTTGACCATACAACTCTCTCATAAATTTCTGGAAAAAAAGCAAGATTTTCTTTCCATATTTCAGAAGCAATGTTTTTAAAACCCCAAATTTTTGAACAAATTTTTTCAAACTCTTTTGGTAATACTTTATCCCAATCAAAACAAGCTCTAATTTTGAGAGGGATTTACGCAGACAAAAGGACTAATCGACCCAAGTGGGGCAAAAAAAACTTTGGCTATGAACTAAGAATTGTTCTCTTTTTCGACACCAAATGGTCCCAAGTCTAAAACAAAACCTTTAAAATAAAAATATCTGTTTAAAGGGGAACCACTCATACCAAAAAGGTGGGGATTCATGTTCCTTTCGGATCATTTTGCATTAAACTTTCCGTCAATAATTACAATTTTAATGCCCCTTAGAAAAAGGAAAACCCCGGGTAATGCCAAAATACTCTGACTTTTTTTTGAACTTATCAAAGCCCCCCTAAGCCGTTCCCCCTAAAACCCAAGTCCACAAAAGGGCTTCTGTGACTTTAGTATTTGGGAAAAGACTGTAAGTGAATGTAAAGTTGCATTTTGTAAAAAAGGGGCCCCTTGTTTTTCCAAAGGGGAAAACAACAACCCACATAAATTCAATGGGGTTTTTTTCTTTCCATGGACAGCGATAACCATCTCGGTATTCGCCGAACACAAAACTTAAAAAGCTTTGTAATAACACATCAGTAAATTTTCACAAGATAGGATTTAAATGAAGGCCAGACTCAAGATAAATTTTTTAAAGGGAAAAGCATTGTAAAATAGTCGAAGATCAAAACTGTCTAATCTTAGCTGAAAAACCATGAGCATAAATAAGTGGCCGAGAACTTAAACATCATTTTTAAAGGACTTCCCAAATTTTCCCCGTTTTCAAACCCTAAAAACATCAGAATATTTTTCTTAAGCTGTGGTCCTTATTAAAATTTCGCTCTAAACCTTTTAGCCTTTTCCTTTCAATCCTCTATTTAAGATTCTTTTACAGTCATCTGACTCCCGGGTAAGCCCACTTAGATGCCCCCCCCCCCCAATAAACCAAAATTTTCCCCAAAAATCCTGTAGAACGGGTCTGAGGTAAATGGGCTAGAAACCGTTTCTTTTTGAGTTTCCAAAGATTCTAAAACCCAAAGTTTTTGTATATCAAAAAGTACTTTCCTTTTCACAACATTTGGTTTGATGAAAATGGTGTTAGAAGAGCCATCCATGAACCAACAAAACCCAACCAAATCAGACCGTGGGCTACTAATCCCTTTTTTGATATGGCTTTATTTTAAAGGACCATAATTCCCCAAAAGCTCCAAACCTCAAGTATAATTTTACTAAAAGGGGGTATTATTCTTGTAATTGCAAGTTTAAAGTCAAAAAAGCATCGACCAAAAATTTTGGGGATTAAGGGGTTAGTTTTGTCCGGGTAAGACAATAAACGCACCGGGTTTTTCCCCTTTAACAAGGAAGCACCCATTAGCTCCCTTACCAGGGTTGCGGGGAAACTGTCGGGAAACAGGGCAGTGGGGTATCTGGTGAAAAAACCTTCTTTTTACGATTACTGGTTTCACCAAAAAATATTTGGGTATTTCAGTGAATGTTTTTAAAACGGCAGAGATATTCCCCTAATTTGTTGGAACGCGAGTTGGGGGAGCCTGGGGATTCCCCTCAACTTTTTTTTTCTCCGACCAAAAACCCCACACCAATGTTAAATAAGAAAAGAAATTCATACACATCGCCCGTCGCGTGGGTTATCAAGGGGGGTTTTGTTTGTGGCAACCAGGGTGACAATGTTAAACATGCATCTGGGAAACAAAGAAGATAAAGAAAAAGGTCCAATTAAGAAAAAAAATTAAAAACGGAACGTGAACGTAAGGGGAAAAAAGAGAGGGGAAATTTCATACGGGCTGTAACGAAAGGATAGAACAACATTCAAAATCTAGGAAACAGTGAGACCAATTGGAAAAAATGGGAAATTTCAAAAAAAAAAAAACAAAACAGTTTTTTTTTTGGAAAAGAAGAAGGAAATTTTAGCAGGATTTTCTATGATTCTCACGAAAAAAACCAAATGCACTAAATTGGGGACAGCCAAAAATGATCGCTTTTTTAA
>NW_023644099.1:0-8841 GCF_015228065.2 Penaeus monodon | reverse complement strand
TTATATATGGGAAAACTAATTCCTCTATTATCACATCATCGTTATCCATGATTATCATCATTATTATCGTTATCCTCAGCATTATCATCAGTTGATCATCTTATCATCATCATTTCATCATTATGCAATTATTATCATCATTTTGCAATGGTTATCATTAATTATTGCAATTATTGGAGGTATAGTATATATGTTGCCAATAATACTAAGACCACAACCTAATATAAGTAATAACAATAATAATACCATTAATTAACGATTTTATTAATAATTATTTATATCATTATCGTAATTAGTATCGTTTTACTGTAATTATTACTGTTATAACTAATTATTTTTTGCAATTATACTACCATACAAATAATAATAATGATAATAATAACAATAATAATTCTATAAACAATATTGATAACCACATAGCATTATTTTATATAACTTATACTTCTTATTATTATTGTTATTATTACAGATCTAATAGATTTTTTTTGGCAATTATACTATAATTAAGATAATAGTAATAATAATAATAATAATAATATAATAATAATAATATAATAAGAATAATAAGAATGATAATAATAATAATAATAATTTTAAATATATTCAAATGTATGTCAAAAATTCCTCTTTATCCTCACTTTTATCATCATTCTTGTTTATGATTAATACAATTCTGGTATTATTTCGATTTATTACCCTACATAATTGCCGAAATCACCAAAGAAATCGACAAACGTCATTTTGGATATACTCTCAATAGGGCTGATTTTTCGCTAGATTTTGCCGCTTTTCGACTTTTGGGATGTTTTTTCTTATACCTTTTTATATAATAGGACACATTCTACTTATTATCATCATCGTATCAGGATTATCAGCATTATTATATCGTTATCATCATCATTATCATCAATTATCATCATTATCAATCATTTATCATCCTTATTGCAATTATTATCATCATTATTGCAATTGTTATCATTATTATTGCATTATTGGAGTTATGTATATATTTTTTTGCATATAATACTAATAACCCAACCATAGTAATAGTAATAACAAGAATAACGATTTTATAATCATTATTTTATATCATTATCTTATTATTCGTTATTACTGGAATTATTACTGTTTCTAGAATAATTATTTTTTGCAATATACTACCATACAAATAATAATATGATATATAATACATTCATGCTAATAACACTATTATCACCACTAGCCTTATTATTATTAACGCATACTTATTATTATTATTGTTTTATTACAATAGAATAGATTTTTTGGCAATTATACTAATAATTAGGATAATAGTATATATAATATATAATAATATAATAATATAAATACATAATAAGGATAATAATAATAATATGATAATAATAATAATTAATAATTTTATAATTCAAATGTTATCAAATGCTCTTTATTCTCACTTTTATCATCATTATTGTTATGATTTAATACATCTGGGAATTATTTCATATTACCCTAATAATTGCCGAAATCACAAGAAATCGAAAAAACGTCATTTTGGAGTATACTCATCAAAAAGCTATATTTTCGCTAGATTTTGCCGCTTTTCGACTTTTGGGAAGTTTTTCTTAATCCCTTTTTTATATTTATATGGACACAATTCCTCTTATTATCATCATCGTTCTCATGATTATCAGCATTATTATCGTTATCATCATCATTATCATCATTATTCATCATTATCATCATCATTATCATCATTATTGCAATTATTATCATCACATTATTGCAATTGTTTATCATTATTATTGGCATTATTGGAGTTTATAGTATATATTTTTGCAATAATACTAATAACCACACCTTAATAATATAATAACAATCATAATACATAATAACGATTTTATATAATTATTTATATCATTATCTTATTAAGTATCGTTATTCCTGTACTTATTACTGAGTATATAATTATTTTTGCATTAATATACCAGTACAAAGTATATAATGATAAGAATACAAAATAATGCTAAATAACAATATTATAACCACTAGCATTATTATTATTATACTTATACTTATTATTATTTATTTGTTATATTTACCGATATAATAGATTTTTTGGTGCAATTATACTAATAATTACGATAACATAATAATAATAATAATATAATAATGAATAATAATAATAATAATATATAATAATAATAATGATAATAATATAATAATATTTTATAATTTCAAATGTTATCAAAATTTCTTTATTCACTCCTTTTATCATCATTAGTGTGTATGATTATACAATTCTGGTTAAAAAAAAAAGAAAAATTATTATCATTATTACCCCTAATAAGTGCCGAATCACCAACGAAATCGAAAAAAACGTCTTTTGGAGTATACTCTCAAAGGCTATATTTCGCTAGAATTTTGGCCGCTTTTGTCGACTTTTGGGATGTTTTTCTTATACTTTTTTTATATTATATATGGACACAATTCCTCTTATTATTCATCATCGTTATCATGATTATCATCATTATTATCGTTAATCATCATCATTATCATCATTATCCATCATTATCATCAGCATTATCATCATTATTGCAATTATTAATCATCATTATTGCAATTGTTATCATTTTATTGCAATTTAATTGGAGTTATAGTATAAATTATTTGCATAATACTAAAATACCACAACAATAATATGATAGTAATAACAATAATAATAACCATAATAACGATTTTTATAATAATATTTATATCATATCTTAATTAGTATCGTTTATTACTGGTAATTATTACTGTTATAATAATTATTTTGCAATTATCCTACCAGTACAAATAATATAATGATAATATAACACTAATAATGCTAATAACAATATTATAGACACCTAGCACTTATTATTATTATACTTTACTTATTATTATTATTGTTATTAGTACAGATATATAGATTTTTTGCAAGTATACTATAATTATAGATAATAGTAATAATAAAATATAATAATAATAATAATAATAATAATAATAATAATAATAAGAATAATATAATATAATAATAATCTTAATAATATTCAAATGTTATCAATTCTCTTATTCTCACTTTTAATCATCATTATTGTTAGTTATCAATTCTGGTATTATTATCATTATTACCGACTAATAAGTGCCGAAAATCACCAAAGAAATCGAAAAAACGTCATTTTGGAGTATCCTCAAAAGGCTATATTTCGCTAGATTTTGCCGCTTTTCGACTTTTGGAATGTTTTCTTATACCTTTTTATATTATATATGACACAATTCTCTTATTATCATCATCGTTTTAATCATGATTATCATCATTATTATCGTTATCATCATCATTATCATCATTGATCATCATTATCATCACATTATCATCATTATTGCAATTATTAGCATCATTATTGCAATTGTTATCATTATTATTGCAATTATTGGCAGTTATGTATCTAGTTTTTGCAATAATACTATAACCACAACAATAATAATATAATAACAAGTATACTAACAATAATAACGATTTTTATATAATTATTTTTATATCATTATCTTAATTAGTATCGTATTACTGTAATTTATTACTGTTATAGATAATTATTTTGGCAATTATCTACCAGTACAATAATAATAATGATAATAATAACATCATAATGCTAATAACAATATTATAACCACTAGCATATTATTATTATAGCTTACTACTTATTAATATTATTGTTATTATTACAGATATAATCGATTTTTTTGGCATTATACTAATAATTAAGATAATAGTAATAATAATAAATGATAATATAGAATAATAATAATAATATAATAATAATGATAATATAATAATAATAATAATAATTTTATATAGTCAAATGTTTCAAAATTCGCTTTATTCTCACTTTTATCATCCTTATTGTTTATGATAAATACAATTCTGGTAATTATTATCATTATTACCCTAATAATTGCCGAAATCACCAAAAGAATCAAAAGAAAAAAACGTCATTTTGGAGTATACTCTCAAAAGGCTATATTTCGCTAGATTTTGCCTGCTTTTTCGACTTTTGGGAATTTTTTTTTCTTATAACCTTTTTTATATTAGAATGACAACAATTCCTCTTATTTATATCATCGTTATCATTATTATCTCATTATTTCGTTATCACATCATTATCATCATTATCATCATTATCATCATCTTTCATCATTCTGCAATTATTATCATCATTATGGCAATGTTTTATCATTATTATTGCATTATTGGAGTTATAGTCATATATTTTTTGCAATAATACTAATAACCACAACACTAATAAATAGTAAATAACAATAATAATTAACATAATAACGATTTATAATACTTATGTTATCATTATCTTAATTAGTATCGTTATTACTGTAATTATTACTGTTCTAATAATTTATTTTTTGCATTATACTTACAGTACCAATATAATAAGATATAATAACAATAATAATGCTAATACAATATTATAACCACTACAGTATTATTATTATACTTATACGTATTATTATTAATTGTTTATTATACAGATATATATAGATTTTTTTTTGAGGCAATTATACTAATAACTTAAGATAATGAGTAGTAATAATAATTATAATAATAATAATAATAATCATAATTATAATAATAATAATAATATCGAATATAATAATGATCATATAATAATGCATAATTTTAAATAATATTCAAATGTTATCAAAATTCGCTTTATTCTTCACTTTTTAATATCTTATTGTTATATTTAATGACAATTCTGGTAATTATTATCATTATTCCCCTAATATTGCCTGAATCACCAAAGAATCGAAAAAACGGTCTTTTGGAGTAATACTCTCAAAGGCTATATTTTCTCGAGATTTTGCGCTTTTTCGACTTTTGGGAAGTTTTTCTTATACCTTTTTTTAATATTATATAGGACCATCAATTCCTCTTATTATCATCATCGTTATCATGTTATCATCATTATTATCGTATCATCATCTCATTATATCATTTCATCATTATCATCAATCATTATCATCATTATTGCATTATTATCATCATTATTGCAATTGTTATCATTATTTTGCAATTATTGGAGTTATAGTATATATTTTTGCAATAAATACTAATAACCACAACACTAAATAGTAATAACAAAATAATAACATATAACGATTTTATTAATAATTTATTTATATCATTATCTAATTATTATCGTTTTACTGTAATTATTACTGGGTATAATAATTATTTTTGCCAATTATACTAACCAGTACAAAACATAATACTGATAATATAACAATAATAATGCTAATAACAAATATTATAACCACTAGCATTTTATTATTATCCTTATACTATTTATTATTATTGTTATTATTACAGATATAATAGATTTTTTGGGCAAATTTATAACTAATAATTAAGATAATAGTAATAATAATATAATAATCTAATAATAATAATACTACTAATACCACTACATAATAATAATAATAATAATAATAATAATGAGATATAATAATAATAGATTTTAAATATTCAAATGTTATCAAAATTCTTCTTATTCTCACTTTTATCATCATTATTGTTTATGATTAATAACAATTCTGGTATTATTATCATTATTCCCTAATAATTGCCGAAATCACCAAAGAATCGAAAAAACGTCATTTTGGAGTATACTCTCAAAGGCTATATTTCGCTAGATTTTGGCCGCTTTTTCGAGACTTTTGGTAATGTTTTTCTTATACCTTTTTTATATTATATATGGACACAATTCCTCTATTATCATCATCGTTATCATGATTAGCATCATATTATCGTTATCATCATCATTATCATCATTTCATCATTATCATCATCATTATCATCATTATTGCAATGATTATCATCATTATTGCAATTGTTATCATTATTATTGCAATTATTGGATTATAGTATATATTTTTGCATAAATAAATACTAATAACCACAACAATAATAATAGTACTAACACATATATAACAATAAATAAAACGATTTATAATAATTATTTTATCATTAGCTTAATTAGTATCGTTATAACTGTAATTATTCTGTTATAATAATTTATTTTTGCAAATTATACTACCAAGTACGAAATATTAATATATAATCAGAACAATAATAATTGGCTAATAACATAATTATAACCACTAGCATTATTATTATTATACTTATCCTTTATTATTATTATTGTTCTTTATTACAGATATAATAGATTTTTTGGCAATTTATACTAATAATACGATCATAGTATAGTAATAATATAATAAAAATATAATTAATAATAATAATAATAATAGATAATAATGATAAAATAATAATAATAATTTTAATAATATTCAAATGTTATCGAAAAAAAATTCTCTTTATTCTCACTTTATCTCATTATTGTTATGATTATACAATTCTGGTAATTAATTTATCTATTACCCTAAGAATTTGCCGAAATCACCAAAGTAAATCGAAAAAACGTCATTTTGGATATCATCTCAAAGCTATATTTTCGCTAGATTTTGGCCGCTTTTACTCGACTTTTGTGAATGTTTTTCTTATACCTTTTTTATATTAATATGGACCACAATTACTCTTATTATCATCTCGGTATCATGATTATCATCATTATTATCGTTATCATCATCTTATCATCATTATCATCATTATCATCTCATTAATCATCATTATTGCATTATTTCATCATTATTGCAATGTTATCATTATTTTGCAATTATGGAGTTATAGTATATTTTTTTGCAATATACTAAATAACCACAACACTAATAATAAGTAAATAACAATCATCATAACCAATAATAAACGAATTTTATAATAATTAGTTATATCATTACTTAATTAGTGTCGTTATTAACTGTTTTTTATTTTTAAAAAAAACAAAATTTTTTTAACCCCCTGGTTATAATAATTTTTTTGCAATTATACTACCAGTACAAATAATAATAATGCTAATAATAACATATAATGCTAATAACAATATTAGAACCACAGCATATATTATTATACTTATACTTATTATTAATTATTGTATTATTACAGATATAATGATTTTTTTGGCAATTATCTAATACTTAAGATAATAGTAATAATACTCATAATAATAAAATAATAATAATAATAATAATAATATAATAATAATAATAATTAATGAATAATATAATAATATAATTTTAATATATTTTTTTTTGTTTTTCCCCCCCAATGTTACAAAATCTCTTTACTCACTTTTAATCATCATTATTGTTTATGATTAAATACAATGCTGGTAATTATTTATCATTATTACCCTAATAATTGCCGAAATCACCAAAGAATCGAAAAACGTCATTTTGGAGTATACTACTCAAAGGCTATATTGCGCTAATTTTGCCCGTTTTTCGACTTTGGGATGTTTTTCTTATACCTTTTGTATATTATATATGGACACAATTCCTCTTATTATCTCATCGGTATCAATGATTATCGATCAATTATTATCGTTTATCATCATCATTATCATCATTATCCATCATTATCATCATCATATCATCATTATTGCAATTATTATCATCATTTTGCAATTGTTATATTATTATTGGCCCAATTATTGGAGTTATCGTATAAATTTTTGCATAATACTAATAACACAACTAATAATATTAATAACATAATATACATAATAAGATTTTTATAATACTTATTTATATCATTATCATTAATAGTATCGTTTTATTCTGTAATTATTACTTTATAATAATTATTTTTTTTGGCAATTTATACTACCAGTACAAATAATATAATGATAATAAACAATAATAATCAAATAACAATATTATAACACTAGATTATTATTATTATACTTAAAACTATTATTATTTTTGTTTTTATTACAGTTTAAAATATTTTTTGCAATTATACTAATAATTAAGAAAATGTTAATAATAATAATAAAAATTTAATAAAATAAATAATAATAAATAATAATATAATAAAATAAAATATAAATATAATAATAATAAAAAATTTTAATAATATTCAATGTTATCAAATTTCTTTATTTCACTTTTTCTTTCTTATTGTTATGATTAATACAATTTGGTAATTATTATCATTATTACCAATAATTGCGAAATCACCAAGAATCAAAAAAAACGCATTTTGATTTATACTCTCAAAAGGTATATTTCGCTAGATTTCCCGGGCTTTTTCGACTTTTGGAATTTTTTTTCCTATCCCTTTTTTTATTATATATGTGACACAATTCCTCTATTTTTCATCATCGTTATCATGATATCATCATTTATCGTTTATCATCATCATTATCATCATTATCATCAATTATCATCATCATTATCATCATTTTGCAATTATTATTATCATCATTATTGCAATTGTTATCATTATTATTGCAATTATTGGAGTTATGTATATATTTTTTGCAATATACAAATTTAACCACAACAATAAAATAGTAATAAAAATAATAAAAACAATATAACGATTTTATAATAATTTTTTAATCATTATCTAATTAGTATCGTTTTATTTAAATTTTTAAACTGTTTTTAATAATTATTTTGAATTATACTACCTAATAATAATAATATAAAAAAAATGTAATAAAAAATATAAACTAAAAATTATTTTTAACATATTTAAATTTATTATTTATTATTAAATTTATGTTTTTTGGAATTATAATTTAAAGAAATAAAAAAAATAAATAAAAAAAAAAATAAAAATTTTTTAATAATAAAAAATAAATAAAAAAAAAAAAATATAAAATTTTTAAATATTTTTTTTAAAAATTTTTTTCAAATTTT